>NW_027254582.1:0-269975 GCF_044704955.1 Pristiophorus japonicus
GTGTGAGGGTCCTCCGGGAGAAGGGACATGTGCTGTGTGAGCTCCTCCGGGAGATGGGACATGTGATGTGTGAGGGACCAACAGGAGATGGGACATGTGCTGTGTGAGGGTCATCCGAGAGAAGGGGCGTGTGCTCTGTGAGGTTCCTCCGGGAGAAGGGGCATGTGCTGTGTGAGCACCTCCGGGAGATGGGACATGTGCTGTGTGAGCCCCTCCGGGAGATGAAACATGTGCTGTGTGAGGGTCTTCCGGGAGATGGGACATGTTCTGCGTGTGGGTCTTCCGGGAGATGGGACATGTGCTGTGTGAGCCCCTCCGGGAGATGGGACATGTGCTGTGTGAGGGTCCTCCGGAAGATGGGGCATGTGCTGTGTGAGGGTCCTCCGGGAGATGGGACATGTGCTGTGTGAGGGTCCTCCGGGAGATGGGACATGTGCTCTGTGAGGGTCCTCCGGGAGATGGGACATGTGCTGTGTGAGGGTCCTCCAGGAGATTGGACATGTGCTGTGTGAGCCCCTCCGGGAGATGGGACATGTGATGTGTGAGGGTCCAACGGGAGATGGGACATGAGCTGTATGAGGGTCCTCCGGGAGATGGGACATGTTCTGTGTGAGGGTCCTCCGGGAGATGGTGCATGTGTTGTGCGAGCCACTCCGGGAGAGGGGACATGTGCTGGGTCAGCCCCTCTGGGCAATGGGACATGTGCTTTGTGAGGGTCCTCCGGGAGATGGGACATGAGCTGTGCGAGGGTCCTCCGGGAGATGGGACATGTGCCGTGTGAGCCCCTCCCTGAGATGGGACATGTTCTGTGAGGTTGTCCTCCAGGAGAAGGGACAGGTGCTGTGTGAGCCCCTCCGGGAGATGGGACATGTGCTGTGTGAGGGTCCGCCGGGAGATGGGACATGTTCTGCGTGAGGGTCTTCCGGGAGATGGGACATGTGCTGTGTGACGGTCCTCCGGGAGATGGTACATATGCTGTGTGAGGGACCTCCGGGAGATAGGACATGTGCTGTGTGAGTCCCTCCGGGAGATGGGACATGTGATGTGTGAGGGTCCAACGGGAGATGAGACATGTGCTCTGTGAGGGTCCTCCGGGAGATGGGCCATGTGCTGTGCGAGGTTCCTCCAGGAGATGGGATATGTGCTGTGTGAGAGTCCTCCGGGAGAAGGGGCAGGTGCTCTGTGAGCCACTCTGGGAGATGGGACGTGTGCTGTGCGAGGGTCCTCCGGGAGATGGGACATGTGCTCTGTGAGGGTTCTCTGGGAGAAGGGGCAGGTGCTCTGTGAGCCACTCTGGGAGATGATACGTGTGCTGTGTGAGGGTCCAATGGGAGATGGGACATGTGCTCTGTGTGCCACTCTGGGAGATGGGACATGTGCTGTGTGAGCCCCTCCGGGAGATGGGACATGTGCTATGTGAGCCCCTCCAGGAGATGGGACATGTGCTGTGTGAGCCCCTCCGGGAGATGGGACATGTGCTTTGTGAGGTTCTTCCGGGAGATGGGACATGTTCTGCGTGAGGGTCTTCCGGGAGATGGGACATGTTCTGCGTGAGGGTCTTCCGGGAGATGGGACATGTGCTGTGTGAGGGTCATCCGGGAGAAGGGACATGTGCTGTGTGAGCACCTCCGGGAGATGGGACATGTGCTGTGTGAGCCCCTCCGGGAGATGGGACATGTGCTGTGTGAGGGTCTTCCGGGAGATGGGACATGTTCTGCGTGTGGGTCTTCCGGGAGATGGGACATGTGCTGTGTGAGCCCCTCCGGGAGATGGGACATGTGCTGTGTGAGGGTCCTCCGGAAGATGGGGCATGTGCTGTGTGAGGGTCCTCCGGGAGATGGGACATGTGCTGTGTGAGGGTCCTCCGGGAGATGGGACATGTGCTCTGTGAGGGTCCTCCGGGAGATGGGACATGTGCTGTGTGAGGGTCCTCCAGAAGATGGGACATGTGCTGTGTGACGGTCCTCCGGGAGATGGGACATGTGCTGTGTGAGCACCTACGGGAGATGGGACATGTGCTGTGTGAGCCCCTCCGGGAGATGGGACATGTGATGTGTGAGGGTCCAACGGGAGATGGGACATGTGCTGTATGAGGGTCCTCCGGGAGATGGGACATGTGCTGTGCGAGGGTGCTCCGGGAGATCGGACATGTGCTGTGCGAGGGTCCTCCGGGAGAAGGGGCATGTGCTCTGTGAGCCACTCTGGGAGATGGGACGTGTGCTGTGCGAGGGTCCTCCGGGAGATGGGACTTGTGTTGTCTGAGCACCTTCGGGAGAGGGGACATGTGCTGTGTGAGGGTCCTCCGGGAGATGGGACATGTGCTGTGTGAGGGTCCTCCGGGATATGGGGCATGTGCTGTGTGAGCCCCTTCGGGAGATGGGACATGTGCTGTGTGAGCCCCTCCGGGAGATGTGACATGTGCTTTGTGAGCCCCTCCGGGAGATGGGACATGTGCTGTGTGAGCCCCTCCGGGAGATGGGACATGTGCTGTGTGAGGGTCTTCCGGGAGATGGGACATGTGCTGTGTGCCGGTCCTCCGGGAGATGGGACATGTGCTGTGTGAGGGTCCTCCGGAAGATGGGGCATGTGCTGTGTGAGGGTCCTCCGGGAGAAGGGACATGTGCTGTGTGAGCCCCTCCGGGAGATGGGACATGTGATGTGTGAGGGACCAACAGGAGATGGGACATGTGCTGTGTGAGGGTCATCCGGGAGAAGGGGCGTGTGCTCTGTGAGGTTCCTCCGGGAGAAGGGGCATGTGCTCTGTGAGCCACTCTGGGAGATGGGACGTGTGCTGTGCGAGAGTCCTCCGGGAGATGGGACATGTGCTGTGTGAGGGTCATCCGGGAGAAGGGACATGTGCTGTGTGAGCACCTCCGGGAGATGGGACATGTGCTGTGTGAGCCCCTCCGGGAGATGGGACATGTGCTGTGTGAGGGTCTTCCGGGAGATGGGACATGTTCTGCGTGTGGGTCTTCCGGGAGATGGGACATGTGCTGTGTGAGCCCCTCCGGGAGATGGGACATGTGCTGTGTGAGGGTCCTCCGGAAGATGGGGCATGTGCTGTGTGAGGTTCCTCCGGGAGATGGGACATGTGCTGTGCGAGGGTCCTCCGGGAGATGGGACATGTGCTCTGTGAGGGTCCTCCGGGAGATGGGACATGTGCTGTGTGAGGGTCCTCCAGGAGATGGGACATGTGCTGTGTGACGGTCCTCCGGGAGATGGGACATGTGCTGTGTGAGGGTCCTCCGGAGAATGGGGCTTGTGCTGTGTGATGGTCCTCCGGGAGATGGGACATGTGCTGTGTGAGGGTCCTCCGGGAGATTGGACATGTGCTGTGTGAGCCCCTCCGGGAGATGGGACATGTGATGTGTGAGGGTCCAACGGGAGATGGGACATGTGCTGTATGAGGGTCCTCCGGGAGATGGGACATGTTCTGTGTGAGGGTCCTCCGGGAGATGGTGCATGTGTTGTGCGAGCCACTCCGGGAGAGGGGACATGTGCTGGGTCAGCTCCTCTGGGCAATGGGACATGTGCTTTGTGAGGGTCCTCCGGGAGATGGGACATGAGCTGTGCGAGGGTCCTCCGGGAGATGGGACATGTGCCGTGTGAGCCCCTCCCTGAGATGGGACATGTTCTGTGAGGTTGTCCTCCAGGAGAAGGGACAGGTGCTGTGTGAGCCCCTCCGGGAGATGGGACATGTGCTGTGTGAGGGTCCTCCGGGAGATGGGACATGTTCTGCGTGAGGGTCTTCCGGGAGATGGGACATGTGCTGTGTGAGGTTCCTTCGGGAGATGGTACATATGCTGTGTGAGGGACCTCCGGGAGATAGGACATGTGCTGTGTGAGTCCCTCCGGGAGATGGGACATGTGATGTGTGAGGGTCCAACGGGAGATGGGACATGTGCTCTGTGAGGGTCCTCCGGGAGATGGGCCATGTGCTGTGCGAGGTTCCTCCAGGAGATGGGATATGTGCTGTGTGAGAGTCCTCCGGGAGAAGGGGCAGGTGCTCCGTGAGCCACTCTGGGAGATGGGACGTGTGCTGTGCGAGGGTCCTCCGGGAGATGGGACATGTGCTCTGTGAGGGTCCTCTGGGAGAAGGGGCAGGTGCTCTGTGAGCCACTCTGGGAGATGATACGTGTGCTGTGTGAGGGTCCAACGGGAGATGGGACATGTGCTCTGTGAGCCACTCTGGGAGATGGGACATGTGCTGTGTGAGCCCCTCCGGGAGATGGGACATGTGCTATGTGAGCCCCTCCAGGAGATGGGACATGTGCTGTGTGAGCCCCTCCGGGAGATGGGACATGTGCTTTGTGAGGTTCTTCCGGGAGATGGGACATGTTCTGCGTGAGGGTCTTCCGGGAGATGGGACATGTGCTGTGTGAGGGTCATCCGGGAGAAGGGACATGTGCTGTGTGAGCACCTCCGGGAGATGGGACATGTGCTGTGTGAGCCCCTCCGGGAGATGGGACATGTGCTGTGTGAGGGTCTTCCGGGAGATGGGACATGTTCTGCGTGTGGGTCTTCCGGGAGATGGGACATGTGCTGTGTGAGCCCCTCCGGGAGATGGGACATGTGCTGTGTGAGGGTCCTCCGGAAGATGGGGCATGTGCTGTGTGAGGGTCCTCCGGGAGATGGGACATGTGCTGTGTGAGGGTCCTCCGGGAGATGGGACATGTGCTCTGTGAGGGTCCTCCGGGAGATGGGACATGTGCTGTGTGAGGGTCCTCCAGAAGATGGGACATGTGCTGTGTGACGGTCCTCCGGGAGATGGGACATGTGCTGTGTGAGGGTCCTCCGGAAGATGGGGCTTGTGCTGTGTGATGGTCCACCGGGAGATGGGACATGTGCTGTGTGAGGGTCCTCCGGGAGATTGGACATGTGCTGTGTGAGCCCCTCCGGGAGATGGGACATGTGATGTGTGAGGGTCCAACGGGAGATGGGACATGTGCTGTATGAGGGTCCTCCGGGAGATGGGACATGTGCTGTGCGAGGGTGGTCCGGGAGATCGGACATGTGCTGTGCGAGGGTCCTCCGGGAGAAGGGGCATGTGCTCTGTGAGCCACTCTGGGAGATGGGACGTGTGCTGTGCGAGGGTCCTCCGGGAGATGGGACTTGTGTTGTCTGAGCACCTTCGGGAGAGGGGACATGTGCTGTGTGAGGGTCTTCCGGGAGATGGGACATGTTCTGCGTGAGGGTCTTCCGGGAGATGGGACATGTGCTGTGTGACGGTCCTCCGGGAGATGGGACATGTGCTGTGTGAGGGTCCTCCGGAAGATGGGGCATGTGCTGTGTGAGAGTGCACCGGGAGATGGGACATGTGCTATGTGAGGGTCCTCCAGGAGATAGGACATGTGCTGTGTGAGTCCCTCCGGGAGATGGGACATGTGATGTGTGAGGGTCCAACGGGAGATGGGACATGTGCTCTGTGAGGGTCCTCCGGGAGATGGGACATGTGCTGTGCGAGGGTCCTCCAGGAGATGGGACATGTGCTGTGTGAGGGTCCTCCGTGAGAAGGGGCAGGTGCTCTGTGAGCCACTCTGGGAGATGGGACGTGTGCTGTGCGAGGGTCCTCCGGGAGATGGGACATGTGTTGTGTGAGCCCCTCCGGGAGATGGGACATGTGCTGTGTGACGGTACTCCGGGAGATGGGACATGTGCTGTGTGACGGTACTGCGGAAGATGGGGCATGTGCTATGTGAGGGTACACCGGGAGATGGGACATGTGCTGTGTGAGGATCCTCCGGGAGATAGGACATGTGCTGTGTGAGCCCCTCCAGGAGATGGGACATGTGATGTGTGAGGGTCCAACGGGAGATGGGACATGTGCTGTGTGAGGGTCCTCCGGGAGATGGGACATGTGCTGTGCGAGGGTCCTCCAGGAGATGGGACATGTGCCATGTGAGGGTCCTCCGGGAGAAGGGGCATGTGCTCTGTGAGCCACTCTGGGAGATGGGACGTGCGCTGTGCGCGGCTCCTCCCGGAGATGGGACATGTGCTGTGTGAGCATCTCCGGGAGAGGGGACATGTGCTGTGTGAGGGTCCTCCGGGAGAGGGGACATGTGCTGTGTGAGTCCCTTCGGGAGATGGGGCATGTGCTGTATGAGCCCCTCCGGAAGATGGGACATTTGCTGTGTGAGCCGCTCCGGGAGATGGGACATGTGCTGCGAGAGCCCCTCCGGGAGATGGGACATGTGCTGTGTGAGGGTCTTCCGGGAGATGTGACATGTTCTGCGTGAGGTTTTTCCGGGAGATGGGACATGTGCTGTGTGACGGTCCTCCGGGAGATGGGACGTGTGCTGTGCGAGGGTCCTCCGGGAGATGGGACATGTGCTCTGTGAGGGTCCTCTGGGAGAAGGGGCAGGTGCTCTGTGAGCCACTCTGGGAGATGATACGTGTGCTGTGTGAGGGTCCAACGGGAGATGGGACATGTGCTCTGTGAGCCACTCTGGGAGATGGGACATGTGCTGTGTGAGCCCCTCCGGGAGATGGGACATGTGCTATGTGAGCCCCTCCAGGAGATGGGACATGTGCTGTGTGAGCCCCTCCGGGAGATGGGACATGTGCTTTGTGAGGTTCTTCCGGGAGATGGGACATGTTCTGCGTGAGGGTCTTCCGGGAGATGGGACATGTGCTGTGTGAGGGTCATCCGGGAGAAGGGACATGTGCTGTGTGAGCACCTCCGGGAGATGGGACATGTGCTGTGTGAGCCCCTCCGGGAGATGGGACATGTGCTGTGTGAGGGTCTTCCGGGAGATGGGACATGTTCTGCGTGTGGGTCTTCCGGGAGATGGGACATGTGCTGTGTGAGCCCCTCCGGGAGATGGGACATGTGCTGTGTGAGGGTCCTCCGGAAGATGGGGCATGTGCTGTGTGAGGGTCCTCCGGGAGATGGGACATGTGCTGTGTGAGGGTCCTCCGGGAGATGGGACATGTGCTCTGTGAGGGTCCTCCGGGAGATGGGACATGTGCTGTGTGAGGGTCCTCCAGAAGATGGGACATGTGCTGTGTGACGGTCCTCCGGGAGATGGGACATGTGCTGTGTGAGGGTCCTCCGGAAGATGGGGCTTGTGCTGTGTGATGGTCCTCCGGGAGATGGGACATGTGCTGTGTGAGGGTCCTCCGGGAGATTGGACATGTGCTGTGTGAGCCCCTCCGGGAGATGGGACATGTGATGTGTGAGGGTCCAACGGGAGATGGGACATGTGCTGTATGAGGGTCCTCCGGGAGATGGGTCATGTGCTGTGCGAGGGTGGTCCGGGAGATCGGACATGTGCTGTGCGAGGGTCCTCCGGGAGAAGGGGCATGTGCTCTGTGAGCCACTCTGGGAGATGGGACGTGTGCTGTGCGAGGGTCCTCCGGGAGATGGGACTTGTGTTGTCTGAGCACCTTCGGGAGAGGGGACATGTGCTGTGTGAGGGTCTTCCGGGAGATGGGACATGTTCTGCGTGAGGGTCTTCCGGGAGATGGGACATGTGCTGTGTGACGGTCCTCCGGGAGATGGGACATGTGCTGTGTGAGGGTCCTCCGGAAGATGGGGCATGTGCTGTGTGAGAGTGCACCGGGAGATGGGACATGTGCTATGTGAGGGTCCTCCAGGAGATAGGACATGTGCTGTGTGAGTCCCTCCGGGAGATGGGACATGTGATGTGTGAGGGTCCAACGGGAGATGGGACATGTGCTCTGTGAGGGTCCTCCGGGAGATGGGACATGTGCTGTGCGAGGGTCCTCCAGGAGATGGGACATGTGCTGTGTGAGGGTCCTCCGTGAGAAGGGGCAGGTGCTCTGTGAGCCACTCTGGGAGATGGGACGTGTGCTGTGCGAGGGTCCTCCGGGAGATGGGACATGTGTTGTGTGAGCCCCTCCGGGAGATGGGACATGTGCTGTGTGACGGTACTCCGGGAGATGGGACATGTGCTGTGTGACGGTACTGCGGAAGATGGGGCATGTGCTATGTGAGGGTACACCGGGAGATGGGACATGTGCTGTGTGAGGATCCTCCGGGAGATAGGACATGTGCTGTGTGAGCCCCTCCAGGAGATGGGACATGTGATGTGTGAGGGTCCAACGGGAGATGGGACATGTGCTGTGTGAGGGTCCTCCGGGAGATGGGACATGTGCTGTGCGAGGGTCCTCCAGGAGATGGGACATGTGCCATGTGAGGGTCCTCCGGGAGAAGGGGCATGTGCTCTGTGAGCCACTCTGGGAGATGGGACGTGCGCTGTGCGCGGCTCCTCCCGGAGATGGGACATGTGCTGTGTGAGCATCTCCGGGAGAGGGGACATGTGCTGTGTGAGGGTCCTCCGGGAGAGGGGACATGTGCTGTGTGAGTCCCTTCGGGAGATGGGGCATGTGCTGTATGAGCCCCTCCGGAAGATGGGACATTTGCTGTGTGAGCCGCTCCGGGAGATGGGACATGTGCTGCGAGAGCCCCTCCGGGAGATGGGACATGTGCTGTGTGAGGGTCTTCCGGGAGATGTGACATGTTCTGCGTGAGGTTTTTCCGGGAGATGGGACATGTGCTGTGTGACGGTCCTCCGGGAGATGGGACATGTGCTGTGTGAGGTTCCTCCGGGAGATGGGGTATATGCTGTGTGAAGGTCCTCTGGGAGATGGGACATGTGCTGTGTGAGGGTCCTCCGGGAGATGGGACATGTGCTGTGTGAGGGTCTTCCCGGAGATGGGACATGTACTGTGTGAGCCCCTCTGGGAGATGAGACATGTGCTGTGTGAGGGTCCTCCGGGAGATGGGGTATATGCTGTGTGAGGGTCCTCTGGGAGATGGGACATGTGCTGTGTGAGGGTCCTCCGGGAGATGGGACATGTGCTGTTTAAGCTCTTCCCGGAGATGGGACATGTGCTGTGTGAGCCCCTCTGGGAGATGAGACATGTGCTGTGTGAGGGTCCTCCGGGAGATGGGGCATGTGCTGTGTGAGCCCCTCCGGGAGATGGGACATGTGCTGTGTGAGCCCCTCCAGGAGATGGGACATGTGCTGTGTGAGCCCCTCCGGGAGATGGGACATGTGCTTTGTGAGGTTCTTCCGGGAGATGGGACATGTTCTGCGTGAGGGTCTTCCGGGACATGGGACATGTGCTGTGTGACGGTACTCCAGGAGATGGGACATGTGCTGTGTGAGCGTCCTCCGGAAGATGGGGCATGTGCTGTGTGAGGGTATACCGGGAGATGGGACATGTGCTATGTGTGGATCCTCCAGTAGATATGACATGTGCTCTTTGAGCCCCTCCGGGAGATGGGACATGTGATGTGTGAGGGTCCAACGGGAGATGGGACATGTGCTGTGTGAGGGTCCTCCGGGAGATGGGACATGTGCTGTGTGAGCCCCTCTGTGAGATGAGACATGTGCTGTGTGAGGGTCCTCCGGGAGATGGGGCATGTGCTGTGTGAGCCCCTCCGGGAGATGGGACATGTGCTATGTGAGCCCCTCCAGGAGATGGGACATGTGCTGTGTGAGCCCCTCCGGGAGATGGGACATGTGCTTTGTGAGGTTCTTCCGGGAGATGGGACATGTTCTGCGTGAGGGTCTTCCGGGAGATGGGACATGTGCTGTGTGAGGGTCATCCGGGAGAAGGGACATGTGCTGTGTGAGCACCTCCGGGAGATGGGACATGTGCTGTGTGAGCCCCTCCGGGAGATGGGACATGTGCTGTGTGAGGGTCTTCCAGGAGATGGGACATGTTCTGCGTGTGGGTCTTCCGGGAGATGGGACATGTGCTGTGTGAGCCCCTCCAGGAGATGGGACATGTGCTGTGTGAGGGTCCTCCGGAAGATGGGGCATGTGCTGTGTGAGGGTCCTCCGGGAGATGGGACATGTGCTGTGTGAGGGTCCTCCGGGAGATGGGACATGTGCTCTGTGAGGGTCCTCCGGGAGATGGGACATGTGCTGTGTGAGGGTCCTCCAGAAGATGGGACATGTGCTGTGTGACGGTCCTCCGGGAGATGGGACATGTGCTGTGTGAGGGTCCTCCGGAAGATGGGGCTTGTGCTGTGTGATGGTCCTCCGGGAGATGGGACATGTGCTGTGTGAGGGTCCTCCGGGAGATTGGACATGTGCTGTGTGAGCCCCTCCGGGAAATGGGACATGTGCTCTGTGAGGGTCCTCCGGGAGATGGGACATGTGCTGAGCGAGGGTCCTCCAGGAGATGGGACATGTGCTGTGTGAGGGTCCTCCGGGAAAAGGGGCAGGTGCTCTGTGAGCCACTCTGGGAGATGGGACGTGTGCTGTGCGAGGGTCCTCCGGGAGATGGGACATGTGCTGTGTGAGGGGCCTCCGGGAGATGGGACATGTGCTGTGAGAGCACCTCCGGGAGAGGGGACATGTGCTGTGTGAGGGTCCTCTGCGAGATGCGACATGTGCTGTGTGAGGTTGTCCACCGGGAGAAGGGACATGTGCTGTGTGAGGGTCCTCTGGGAGATGGGACATGTGCTGTGTGATGGTCCTCCGGGAGATGGGACATGTGCTGTGTGATGGTCCTCCAGGAGATGGGGCATGTGCTGTGTGAGCACCTACGGGAGATGGGACATGTGCTGCGAGAGCCCCTTCGGGAGATGGGAGATGTGCTATGTGAGCCCCTCCGGGAGATAGGACATGTGCTGTGTGAGGGTCTTCCGGGAGATGGGACATGTTCTGTGTGAGGGTCTTCCGGGAGATGGGACATGTGCTGTGTGACGGTACTCCGGGAGATGGGACATGTGCTGTGAGTGTGTCCTCCGGAAGATGGGGCATGTGCTATGTGAGGGTACACCGGGAGATGGGACAAGTGCTCTGTGAGATACTCTGGGAGATGGGACGTGTGCTGTGCGAGGGTTTTCCGGGAGATGGGACATGTGCTATGTGAGCAGCTCCGGGATAGGGGACATGTGCTGTGTGAGGGTCCTCCGGGAGATGGGACATGTGCTGTGTGAGGGCCCTCCGGGAGATGTGACATGTGCTGTGTGAGCCCCTCCGGGAGATGGGACATGTGCTGTGTGAGCCCCTCCGGGAGATGGGACATGTGCTGTGTGAGGGTCTTCCGGGAGATGGGACATGTTCTGCGTGAGGGTCTTCCGGGAGATGAGACATGTTCTGCGTGAGGGTCTTCCGGGAAATGGGACATGTGCTGTGTGCCGGTCCTCCGGGAGATGGGACATGTGCTGTGTGAGGGTCCTCCGGAAGATGGGGCATGTGCTGTGTGAGGGTCCTCCGGGAGAAGGGACATGTGCTGTGTGAGCCCCTCCGGGAGATGGGACATGTGATGTGTGAGGGACCAACAGGAGATGGGACATGTGCTGTGTGAGGGTCATCCGGGAGAAGGGGCGTGTGCTCTGTGAGGTTCCTCCGGGAGAAGGGGCATGTGCTCTGTGAGCCACTCTGGGAGATGGGACGTGTGCTTTGCGAGGGTCCTCCGGGAGATGGGACATGTGCTGTGTGAGGGTCATCCGGGAGAAGGGACATGTGCTGTGTGAGCACCTCCGGGAGATGGGACATGTGCTGTGTGAGCCCCTCCGGGAGATGGGACATGTGCTGTGTGAGGGTCTTCCGGGAGATGGGACATGTTCTGCGTGTGGGTCTTCCGGGAGATGGGACATGTGCTGTGTGAGCCCCTCCGGGAGATGGGACATGTGCTGTGTGAGGGTCCTCCGGAAGATGGGGCATGTGCTGTGTGAGGGTCCTCCGGGAGATGGGACATGTGCTGTGTGAGGGTCCTCCGCGAGATGGGACATGTGCTCTGTGAGGGTCCTCCGGGAGATGGGACATGTGCTGTGTGAGGGTCCTCCAGGAGATGGGACATGAACTGTGTGACGGTCCTCCGGGAGATGGGACATGTGCTGTGTGAGGGTCCTCCAGAGAATGGGGCTTGTGCTGTGTGATGGTCCTCCGGGAGATGGGACATTTGCTGTGTGAGCCCCTCCGGGAGATGGGACAAGTTCTGTGTGAGGGTCCTCCGGGAGATGTGGCATGTGCTGTGAGAGCCCCTCCGTGAGATGGGACATGTGCTGTGTGAGGGTTCTCCGGGAGATGGGACATATGCTATGTGAGGGTCCTCTGGGAGATGGGACATGCGCTGTGTGAGCCCCTCCGGGAAATGGGACATGTGCTATGTGAGCCCCTCCGGGAGATGGGACATGTGCGGTGTGAGCCCCTCCGAGAGATGGGACATGTGCTGTGTGAGCCCCTCCGGGAGGTGGGACATCTGCTGTGTGAGGGTTTTCCGGGAGATGGGTCATGTGCTGTGTGAGGGTCCTCCGGGAGATGGGACATGTGCTGTGTGAGGGTTCTCTGGGAGATGGGACATGTGCTGTGAGAGCCCCACTGGGAGATAGGACATGTCCTGTGTGAGCCCCTCCGGGAGATGGGACATGTCCTGTGTGAGCCCCTCCGGGAGATGGGACATGTGCTGTGTGAGCCCCTCTGGGAGATGGGACATGTGCTGTGTGAGGGTCCAACGGGAGATGGGACATATGCTGTGTGAGGGTCCTCCGGGAGATGGGACATGTGCTGTGCGAGGGTGCTCCGGGAGATAGGACATGTGCTGTGCGAGGATCCTCCGGGAGAAGGGGCATGTGCTCTGTGAGCCACTCTGGGAGACCGGACGTGTGCTGTGCGAGGGTCCTCCGGGAGATGAGATATGTGCTATGTGAGCAGCTCCGGGAGATGGGGCATGTGATGTGTGAGCCCCTCCGGGAGATGGGACATGTGCTGTGTCAGCCCCTCCGGGAGATGGGACATGTGCTGTGTCAGCCCCTCCGGGCGATAGGACATGTGCTGTGTCAGCCCCTCCGAGAGATGGGACATGTGCTCTGTGAGCCCCTCCGGGAGATGGGACACGTGCTGTGTGAGGGTCCTCCGGGATTGGTCATGTGCTGTGTGAGCCCCTCTGGGAGATGGGACATGTGTTGTGTGAGCGTCCTCCGGGAGATGGAACATGTGCTGTGTGAGAGTCCTTGGGGGAAATGGGCCACGTGCTGTGTGAGCCCTTCCGGGAGATGGGACATGTGCTGTGTGAGGGTCCTCCGGGAGATGGGACATGTGCCATGTGAGCCCCTCCGAGAGATGGGACATGTGCTGTGTGAGGTTCCTCCGGGAGATGGGACATGTGCTGTGTGAGGGTCCTCTGGGAGATGGGACATGCGCTGTGTGAGCCCCACCAGGAAATGGGACATGTGCTGTGTGAAGTTCCTCCGGGAGATGGGGCATATGCTGTGTGAGGGTTTTCTGGGAGATGGGACATGCGTTGTGTGAGGGTCCTCCGGGAGATTGGACATGTGTTGTGTGAGAGACCTCCGGGAAATGGGGTTTGTGCTGTGTGAGAGTCGTCTGGGAGATGGGACATGTGCTGTGTGAGCCCCTCCGGGAGATGGGACATGTGCTGTGTGAGCCCCTCCGGGAGATGGGACATGTTCTGTGTGAGCCCCTCCGGGAGATCGGACATGAGCTTTGTGAGGGTCTTCCCGGAGATGGTGCATGTGCTGTGTGCGGTTCCTCCGGGAGATGGGACATGTGCTGTGTGAGGGTCATCCGGGAGATGGGACATGTGCTGTGCGAGGGTCCTCCGGGAGATGGGACATGTGCTGTCTGAGGGTGCTCCGGGAGAAGGGGAATGTTCTCTGTGAGCCACTCTGGGAGATGGGACGTGTGCTGTGCGAGGGTCCTCCGGGAGATGGGACATGTGCTATATGAGCAGCTCCGGGAGAGGGGACATGTGCTGTGTGAGGGTCCTCCGGGAGATGGGACATGTGCTGTGTGAGGGTCCACCGGGAGATGGGGCATGTGTTGTGCGAGCCCCTCCGGGAGATGGGACATGTGCTGTGTGAGAGTTCTCCGGGAGATTGGACATGTATTGTGTGCGAATCCTCCGGGAAATGGGACATGTGCTGTGTGAGCCCCTCCGGGAGATGGGGCAGGTGATGTGTGAGCCCCTCCGGGAGATGGGACATGTGCTGTGTGAGGGTCCTCCGGGAGATGGGACATGTGCTGTGTCAGCCCCTCCGGGCGATGGGACATGTGCTGTGTCAGCCCCTCCGGGAGATGGGACATGTGCTGTGTCAGCCCCTCCGGGAGATGGGTCACGTGCTGTGTGAGGGTTCTACGGGATTGGCCATGTGCTGTGTGAGCCCCTCCGGGAGATGGGACATGTGCTGTGTGAGCGTCCTCCGGGAGATGGAACATGTGCTGTGTGAGGGTCCTTGGGGGAAATGGGACATGTGCTGTGTGAGCCCTTCCGGGAGATGGGGCATGTGTTGTGTGAGGGTCCTCCGGGAGATGGGACATGTGCCGTGTGAGCCCCTCCGGGAGATGGGACATGTGCTGTGTGAGGGTCCTCCGGGATATGGGGCATGTGCTGTGTGAGCCCCACCGGGAGATGGGACATGTGATGTGTGAGGGTCTTCCGGGAGATGGGACATGTTCTGCGTGAGGGTCTTCCGGGAGATGGGACATGTGCTGTGTGAGCCGCTCCGGGAGATGGGACATGTGCTGTGTGAGCCCCTCCGGGAGATGGGACATGTTCTGTGTGAGCCCCTCCGGGAGATGGGACATGTGCTGTGTGAGGGTCTTCCGGGAGATGGGACATGTTCTGCGTGAGGGTCTTCCGGGAGATGGGACATGTGCTGTGTGACGGTACTCCGGGAGATGGGACATGTGCTGTGTGATGGTCTTCCAGAAGATGGGGCATGTGCTGTGTGAGGGTACACCAGGAGATGGGACATGTGCTATGTGAGGATCCTCCGGGAGATGGGACATGTGCTGTGTGAGGATCCTCCGGGAGATGGGACATATGCTATGTGAGGATCCTCCGGGAGATAGGACATGTGCTGTGTGAGCCCCTCCGGGAGATGGGACATGTTCTGCGTGAGGGTCTTCCGGGAGATTGGACATGTGCTGTGTGAGCTCCTCCGGGAGATGGGACATGTGCTGTGTGAGCCCCTCCGGGAGATGGGGCCTGTGATGTGTGAGCCCCTCCGGGAGATGGGACATCTGCTGTGTGAGGGTCCTCCGTGAGATGGGACGTGTGCTGTGCGAGGGTCCTCTGGGAGACGGGACATGTGCTATGTGAGCAGCTCCGGGAGAGTGGAAATGTGCTGTGTGAGGGTCCTGCGGGAGATGGGACATGTGCTGTGTGAGGGTCCTCCGGGATATGGGGCATGTGCTGTGTGAGCCCCTTCGGGAGATGGGACATGTTCTGCGTGAGGGTCTTCCGGGAGATTGGACATGTGCTGTGTGAGCTCCTCCGGGAGATGGGACATGTGCTGTGTGAGCCCCTCCGGGAGATGGGGCCTGTGATGTGTGAGCCCCTCCGGGAGATGGGACATGTGCTGTGTGAGCCCCTCCGGGAGATGGGACATCTGCTGTGTGAGGGTCCTCCGTGAGATGGGACATGTGCTGTCTGAGGGTCCTCTGGGAGATGGGACATGTGCTGTGTGAGGGTCCACCGGGAGATGGGGCATGTGTTGTGCGAGCCCCTCCGGGAGATGGGACATGTGCTGTGTGAGGGTTCTCTGGGAGATTGGACATGTGTTGAGTGCGAGTCCTCCGGGAAATGGGACATGTGCTGTCTGAGCCCCTACGGGAGATGGGGCATGTGATGTGCGAGCCCCTCCGGGAGATGGGACATGTGCTGTGTCAGCCCCTCCGGGAGATGGGACATGTGCTGTGTCAGCCCCTCCGGGCGATAGGACATGTGCTGTGTCAGCCCCTCCGGGAGATGGGACATGTGCTCTGTGAGCCCCTCCGGGAGATGGGACACGTGCTGTGAGGGGGTCCTCCGGGATTGGTCATGTGCTGTGTGAGCCCCTCCGGGAGATGGGACATTTGCTGTGTGAGCGTCCTCCGGGAGATGGAACATGTGCTGTGTGAGCCCCTCCGGGAGATGGGACATGTGCTGTGTGAGGGTCCTCCGGGAGATGGGACATATGCTATGTGAGGGTCCTCTGGGAGATGGGACATGCGCTGTGTGAGCCCCTCCGGGAAATGGGACATGTGCTATGTGAGCCCCTCCGGGAGATGGGACATGTGCGGTGTGAGCCCCTCCGAGAGATGGGACATGTGCTGTGTGAGCCCCTCCGGGAGGTGGGACATCTGCTGTGTGAGGGTTTTCCGGGAGATGGGACATGTGCTGTGTGAGGGTCCTCCGGGAGATGGGACATGTGCTGTGTGAGGGTTCTCTGGGAGATGGGACATGTGCTGTGAGAGCCCCACTGGGAGATAGGACATGTCCTGTGTGAGCCCCTCCGGGAGATGGGACATGTCCTGTGTGAGCCCTTCCGGGAGATGGGACATGTGCTGTGTGAGGGTCCTCCGGGAGATGGGGCATGTGTTGTGCGAGCCCCTCGGGGAGAGGGGACATGTGCTGTGTGAGCCCCTCCGGGAGATGGGACATGTGCTGTGTGAGCCCCTCCGAGACATGGGACATGTGCTGTGTGAGGGTCCTCCGGGAGATGGGACATGTGCTGTGTGAGCCCCTCCGAGACATGGGACATGTGCTGTGTGAGGGTCCTCCGGGAGATGGGACATGTGCTGTGTGAGCCCCTCCGGGAGATGGAACATGTGATGTGTGAGGGTCCTCCGGGAGATGGGACATGTGCTGTGCGAGGGTGCTCCGGGAGATAGGACATGTGCTGTGCGAGGATCCTCCGGGAGAAGGGGCATGTGCTCTGTGAGCCACTCTGGGAGACCGGACGTGTGCTGTGCGAGGGTCCTCCGGGAGATGAGATATGTGCTATGTGAGCAGCTCCGGGAGATGAGACATGTGCTGTGTGAGCCCCTCCGGGAGATGGGACATGTGCTGTGTGAGGGTCTTCCGGGAGATGGGACATGTTCTGCGTGAGGGTCTTCCGGGAGATAGGACATGTGCTGTGTGACGGTCCTCCGGGAGATGGGACATGTGCTGTGTGAGGGTCCTCCGGGAGATGGGGCATGTGCTGTGTGAGGGTCCTCCGGGAGATGGGGCATGTGCTGTGTGAGAGTGCATCGGGAGATGGGACATGTGCTATGTGAGGGTCCTCCGGGAGATAGGACATGTGCTGTGTGAGTCCCTCCGGGAGATGGGACATGCGATGTGTGAGGGTCCAACAGGAGATGGGACATGTGCTGTGCGAGGGTCCTCCAGGAGATGGGACATGTGCTGTGTGAGTGTCCTCCGGGAGAAGGGGCAGGTGCTCTGTGAGCCACTCTGGGAGATGGGACGTGTGCTGTGCGAATGTCCTCCGGGAGATGGGACATGTGCTGTGTGAGGGTCCTCCGGGAGAAGGGGCAGGTGCTCTGTGAGCCACTCTGAGAGATGATACGTGTGCTGTGCGAGGGTCCTCCAGGAGATGGGACATGTGCTGTGTGAGCACCTCCGGGAGAGGGGACAAGTGCTGTGTGAGGGTCCTCTGGGAGATGGGACATGTGCTGTGTGAGGGTCCTCCGGGAGATGGGACATGTGTTGTGTGAGGGTCCTCTGCGAGATGGGACATGTTCTGTGTGAGGGTCCTCCGGGAGATGGGACATGTGCTGTGTGAGCACCTCCGGGAGAGGGGACATGTGCTGTGTGAGCCCCTCCGGGAGATGGGACATGTGCTGTGTGAGGGTCCTCCGGGAGATGCGACATGTGCTGTGTGAGGGTCCTCCTGGAGATGGGACATGTGCTGTGTGAGGCTCCTCTGGGAGATGGGACATGTGCTGTCTGAGGGTAATCCGGGAGATGGGACATGTGCTGTGTGAGGGTCCTCTGGGAGATGGGACATGTGCTGTCTGAGGGTAATCCGGGAGATGGGACATGTGCTGTGTGAGGGTCCTCTGGGAGATGGGACATGTGCTGTGTGAGGGTCCTCTGGGAGATGGGACATGTGCTGTGTGAGGGTCCTCTGGGAGATGGGACATCTGCTGTATGAGGCTGCTCCGGGAGATGGGAAATGTGCTGTGAGAAGGTCCTCCGGGATATGGGGCATGTGCTGTGTGAGCCCCTCCGGGAGATAGGACATGTGCTGTGTGAGCCCCTCCGGGAGATGGGACACGTGCTGCGTGAGCCCCTCCGGGAGATGGGACATGTGCTGTGTGAGGGTATCCGGGAGATGGGACATGTTCTGCGTGAGGGTCTTCCGGGAGATGGGACATGTGCTGTGTGATGGTACTCCGGGAGATGGGACATGTGCTGTGTGATGGTCCGCCGGAAGATGGGGCATGTGCTGTGCGAGGGTACACCGGGAGACGGGACATGTGCTATGTGAGGATCCTCCGGGAGATAGGACATGTGCTGTGTGAGCCCCTCCGGGAGATGGGATATGTGCTGTGTGAGGGTCCTCCGGGAGAAGGGGCATGTGCTCTGTGAGCCACTCTGGGAGATGGGACGTGTTCTGCGTGAGGGTCTTCCGGGAGATGGGACATGTGCTGTGTGAGCTCATCCGGGAGATGGGACATTTGCTGTGTGAGCCCCTCCGGGAGATGGGACAAGTTCTGTGTGAGCCTCTCTGGGCGATTGGACATGAGCTGTGTGAGGGTCTTCCCGGAGATGGGGCATGTGCTGTGTGCGGTTGCTCCGGGAGATGGGACATGTGCTGTGTGAGCCCCTCCGGGAGATGGGACATGTGCTGTGAGAGCCCCTCCGGGAGATGGGACATGTGCTGTGTGAGCCCCTCCGAGAGATGGGACTTGTGCTGTGTGAGCCCCTCCGGGAGATGGGACATGTGCTGTGAGAGGGTCCTCCGGGAGATGGGGCATGTGCTGTGTGAGCCCCTCCGAGAGATGGGACATGTGCTGTGAGAGCCCCTCCGGGAGATGGGACATGTGCTGTGTGAGGGTCCTCCGGGAGATGGGACATGTGCTGTGTGAGGGTCCTCCGGGAGATGGGACATGTGCTGTGTGAGGGTCCTCCGGGATATGGGGCATGTGCTGTGTGAGCCCCTTCGGGAGATGGGGTATGTGCTGTGTGAGCCCCTCCGGGAGATGGGACATGTGCTGTGTGATCCCCTCCGGGAGATGGGACATGTGCTGTGTGAGGGTCTTCCGGGAGATGGGACATGTTCTGCGTGAGGGTCTTCCGGGAGATGGGACATGTTCTGCGTGAGGGTCTTCCGGGAGATGGGACATGTGCTGTGTGCCGGTCCTCCGGGAGATGGGACATGTGCTGTGTGAGGGTCCTCCGGAAGATGGGGCATGCGCTGTGTGAGGGTCCTCCGGGAGATGGGACATGTGATGTGTGAGGGTCCAACGGGAGATGGGACATGTGCTGTGTGAGGGTCCTCCGGGAGCTGGGACATGTGCTGTGCGAGCCTCCTCCAGGAGATGGGACATGTGCTGTGTGTGGGTCCTCCGGGAGATGGGACATCTGCTGTGTGAGCCCCTCTGGGAGATGGGACATGTGCTGTGTGAGGGTCCTCTGGGAGATGGGACATGTGCTGTGCGAGGGTCCTCCGGGAGAAGGGGCATGTGTTCTGTGAGCCACTCTGGGTGATGGGACGTTTGCTGTGCGAGGGTCCTCCGGGAGATGGGACATGTGCTGTGTAAGCCACTCTGTGAGATGGGACGTGTGCTGTGCAAGGGTCCTCCGGGAGATGGGACATGTGCTGTGTGAGCACCTCCGGGAGATGGGACATGTGCTGTGTGAGCCCCTCCGGGAGATGGGACATGTGCTGTGTGAGGGTCTTCTGGGAGATGGGACATGTTCTGCGCGTGGGTCTTCCGGGAGATGGGACATGTGCTGTGTGAGCCCCTCCGGGAGATGGGACATGTGCTGTGTGAGGGTCGTTCGGAACATGGGGCATGTGCTGTGTGAGGGTCCTCCGGGAGATGGGACATGTGCTGTGTGAGGGTCCTCCGGGAGATGGGACATGTGCTGTGTGAGGGTCCTCCAGAAGATGGGACATGTGCTGTGTGAGGGTCCTCCGGGAGATTGGACATGTGCTGTGCGAGGGTCCTCCGGGATATGGGGCATGTGCTGTGTGAGCCCCTTCGGGAGATGGGGCATGTGCTGTGTGAGCCCCTCCAGGAGATGGGACATGTGCTGTGTGATCCCCTCCGGGAGATGGGACATGTGCTGTGTGAGGGTCTTCCGGGAGATGGGACATGTTCTGCGTGAGCGTCTTCCGGGAGATGGGACATGTGCTGTGTGAGGGTCTTCCGGGAGATGGGACATGTTCTGCGTGAGCGTCTTCCGGGAGATGGGACATGTTCTGCGTGAGGGTCTTCCGGGAGATGGGACATGTGCTGTGTGCCGGTCCTCCGGGAGATGGGACATGTGCTTGGTGAGGGTCCTCCGGAAGATGGGGCATGCGCTGTGTGAGGGTCCTCCGGGAGATGGGACATGTGATGTGTGAGGGTCCAACGGGAGATGGGACATGTGCTGTGTGAGGGTCCTCCGGGAGCTGGGACATGTGCTGTGCGAGCCTCCTCCAGGAGATGGGACATGTGCTGTGTGTGGGTCCTCCGGGAGAAGGGGCATGTGCTCTGTGAGCCACTCTGGGAGATGGTACGTGTGCTGTGCGAGGGTCCTCCGGGAGATGGGACATGTGCTGTGTGAGGGTCCTCCGGGAGATGGGGCGTGTACTCTGTGAGGTTCCTCCGGGAGATGGGACATCTGCTGTGTGAGCCCCTCTGGGAGATGGGACATGTGCTGTGTGAGGGTCCTCTGGGAGATGGGACATGTGCTGTGCGAGGGTCCTCCGGGAGAAGGGGCATGTGTTCTGTGAGCCACTCTGGGAGATGGGACGTTTGCTGTGCGAGGGTCCTCCGGGAGATGGGACATGTGCTGTGTGAGGGTCCTCCGGGAGATGGGGCATGTGCTGTGTGAGGGTCCTCCGGGAGATGGGGCATGTGCTGTGTGAGAGTGCATCGGGAGATGGGACATGTGCTATGTGAGGGTCCTCCGGGAGATAGGACATGTGCTGTGTGAGTCCCTCCGGGAGATGGGACATGCGATGTGTGAGGGTCCAACAGGAGATGGGACATGTGCTGTGCGAGGGTCCTCCAGGAGATGGGACATGTGCTGTGTGAGTGTCCTCCGGGAGAAGGGGCAGGTGCTCTGTGAGCCACTCTGGGAGATGGGACGTGTGCTGTGCGAATGTCCTCCGGGAGATGGGACATGTGCTGTGTGAGGGTCCTCCGGGAGAAGGGGCAGGTGCTCTGTGAGCCACTCTGAGAGATGATACGTGTGCTGTGCGAGGGTCCTCCAGGAGATGGGACATGTGCTGTGTGAGCACCTCCGGGAGAGGGGACAAGTGCTGTGTGAGGGTCCTCTGGGAGATGGGACATGTGCTGTGTGAGGGTCCTCCGGGAGATGGGACATGTGTTGTGTGAGGGTCCTCTGCGAGATGGGACATGTTCTGTGTGAGGGTCCTCCGGGAGATGGGACATGTGCTGTGTGAGCACCTCCGGGAGAGGGGACATGTGCTGTGTGAGCCCCTCCGGGAGATGGGACATGTGCTGTGTGAGGGTCCTCCGGGAGATGCGACATGTGCTGTGTGAGGGTCCTCCTGGAGATGGGACATGTGCTGTGTGAGGCTCCTCTGGGAGATGGGACATGTGCTGTCTGAGGGTAATCCGGGAGATGGGACATGTGCTGTGTGAGGGTCCTCTGGGAGATGGGACATGTGCTGTCTGAGGGTAATCCGGGAGATGGGACATGTGCTGTGTGAGGGTCCTCTGGGAGATGGGACATGTGCTGTGTGAGGGTCCTCTGGGAGATGGGACATGTGCTGTGTGAGGGTCCTCTGGGAGATGGGACATCTGCTGTATGAGGCTGCTCCGGGAGATGGGAAATGTGCTGTGAGAAGGTCCTCCGGGATATGGGGCATGTGCTGTGTGAGCCCCTCCGGGAGATAGGACATGTGCTGTGTGAGCCCCTCCGGGAGATGGGACACGTGCTGCGTGAGCCCCTCCGGGAGATGGGACATGTGCTGTGTGAGGGTATCCGGGAGATGGGACATGTTCTGCGTGAGGGTCTTCCGGGAGATGGGACATGTGCTGTGTGATGGTACTCCGGGAGATGGGACATGTGCTGTGTGATGGTCCGCCGGAAGATGGGGCATGTGCTGTGCGAGGGTACACCGGGAGACGGGACATGTGCTATGTGAGGATCCTCCGGGAGATAGGACATGTGCTGTGTGAGCCCCTCCGGGAGATGGGATATGTGCTGTGTGAGGGTCCTCCGGGAGAAGGGGCATGTGCTCTGTGAGCCACTCTGGGAGATGGGACGTGTTCTGCGTGAGGGTCTTCCGGGAGATGGGACATGTGCTGTGTGAGCTCATCCGGGAGATGGGACATTTGCTGTGTGAGCCCCTCCGGGAGATGGGACAAGTTCTGTGTGAGCCTCTCTGGGCGATTGGACATGAGCTGTGTGAGGGTCTTCCCGGAGATGGGGCATGTGCTGTGTGCGGTTGCTCCGGGAGATGGGACATGTGCTGTGTGAGCCCCTCCGGGAGATGGGACATGTGCTGTGAGAGCCCCTCCGGGAGATGGGACATGTGCTGTGTGAGCCCCTCCGAGAGATAGGACTTGTGCTGTGTGAGCCCCTCCGGGAGATGGGACATGTGCTGTGAGAGGGTCCTCCGGGAGATGGGGCATGTGCTGTGTGAGCCCCTCCGAGAGATGGGACATGTGCTGTGAGAGCCCCTCCGGGAGATGGGACATGTGCTGTGTGAGGGTCCTCCGGGAGATGGGACATGTGCTGTGTGAGGGTCCTCCGGGAGATGGGACATGTGCTGTGTGAGGGTCCTCCGGGATATGGGGCATGTGCTGTGTGAGCCCCTTCGGGAGATGGGGTATGTGCTGTGTGAGCCCCTCCGGGAGATGGGACATGTGCTGTGTGATCCCCTCCGGGAGATGGGACATGTGCTGTGTGAGGGTCTTCCGGGAGATGGGACATGTTCTGCGTGAGGGTCTTCCGGGAGATGGGACATGTTCTGCGTGAGGGTCTTCCGGGAGATGGGACATGTGCTGTGTGCCGGTCCTCCGGGAGATGGGACATGTGCTGTGTGAGGGTCCTCCGGAAGATGGGGCATGCGCTGTGTGAGGGTCCTCCGGGAGATGGGACATGTGATGTGTGAGGGTCCAACGGGAGATGGGACATGTGCTGTGTGAGGGTCCTCCGGGAGCTGGGACATGTGCTGTGCGAGCCTCCTCCAGGAGATGGGACATGTGCTGTGTGTGGGTCCTCCGGGAGATGGGACATCTGCTGTGTGAGCCCCTCTGGGAGATGGGACATGTGCTGTGTGAGGGTCCTCTGGGAGATGGGACATGTGCTGTGCGAGGGTCCTCCGGGAGAAGGGGCATGTGTTCTGTGAGCCACTCTGGGTGATGGGACGTTTGCTGTGCGAGGGTCCTCCGGGAGATGGGACATGTGCTGTGTAAGCCACTCTGTGAGATGGGACGTGTGCTGTGCAAGGGTCCTCCGGGAGATGGGACATGTGCTGTGTGAGCACCTCCGGGAGATGGGACATGTGCTGTGTGAGCCCCTCCGGGAGATGGGACATGTGCTGTGTGAGGGTCTTCTGGGAGATGGGACATGTTCTGCGCGTGGGTCTTCCGGGAGATGGGACATGTGCTGTGTGAGCCCCTCCGGGAGATGGGACATGTGCTGTGTGAGGGTCGTTCGGAACATGGGGCATGTGCTGTGTGAGGGTCCTCCGGGAGATGGGACATGTGCTGTGTGAGGGTCCTCCGGGAGATGGGACATGTGCTGTGTGAGGGTCCTCCAGAAGATGGGACATGTGCTGTGTGAGGGTCCTCCGGGAGATTGGACATGTGCTGTGCGAGGGTCCTCCGGGATATGGGGCATGTGCTGTGTGAGCCCCTTCGGGAGATGGGGCATGTGCTGTGTGAGCCCCTCCAGGAGATGGGACATGTGCTGTGTGATCCCCTCCGGGAGATGGGACATGTGCTGTGTGAGGGTCTTCCGGGAGATGGGACATGTTCTGCGTGAGCGTCTTCCGGGAGATGGGACATGTGCTGTGTGAGGGTCTTCCGGGAGATGGGACATGTTCTGCGTGAGCGTCTTCCGGGAGATGGGACATGTTCTGCGTGAGGGTCTTCCGGGAGATGGGACATGTGCTGTGTGCCGGTCCTCCGGGAGATGGGACATGTGCTTGGTGAGGGTCCTCCGGAAGATGGGGCATGCGCTGTGTGAGGGTCCTCCGGGAGATGGGACATGTGATGTGTGAGGGTCCAACGGGAGATGGGACATGTGCTGTGTGAGGGTCCTCCGGGAGCTGGGACATGTGCTGTGCGAGCCTCCTCCAGGAGATGGGACATGTGCTGTGTGTGGGTCCTCCGGGAGAAGGGGCATGTGCTCTGTGAGCCACTCTGGGAGATGGTACGTGTGCTGTGCGAGGGTCCTCCGGGAGATGGGACATGTGCTGTGTGAGGGTCCTCCGGGAGATGGGGCGTGTACTCTGTGAGGTTCCTCCGGGAGATGGGACATCTGCTGTGTGAGCCCCTCTGGGAGATGGGACATGTGCTGTGTGAGGGTCCTCTGGGAGATGGGACATGTGCTGTGCGAGGGTCCTCCGGGAGAAGGGGCATGTGTTCTGTGAGCCACTCTGGGAGATGGGACGTTTGCTGTGCGAGGGTCCTCCGGGAGATGGGACATGTGCTGTGTGAGCCACTCTGTGAGATGGGACGTGTGCTGTGCAAGGGTCCTCCGGGAGATGGGACATGTGCTGTGTGAGCACCTCCGGGAGATGGGACATGTGCTGTGTGAGCACCTCCGGGAGATGGGACATGTGCTGTGTGAGGGTCTTCTGGGAGATGGGACATGTTCTGCGCGTGGGTCTTCCGGGAGATGGGACATGTGCTGTGTGAGGGTCCTCCGGGAGATGGGACATGTGCTGTGTGAGGGTCGTTCGGAACATGGGGCATGTGCTGTGTGAGGGTCCTCCGGGAGATGGGACATGTGCTGTGTGAGGGTCCTCCGGGAGATGGGACATGTGCTGTGTGAGGGTCCTCCGGGAGACGGGACATGTGCTGTGTGAGGGTCCTCCGGGAGATTGGACATGTGCTGTGTGAGGGTCCTCCAGGAGATTGGACATGTGCTGTGTGAGTCCCTCCGGGAGATGGGACATGTGCTCTGTGAGGGTCCTCCGGGAGATGGGACATGTGCTGTGCGAGGGTCCTCCGGGAGATGGGACATGTGCTGTGTGAGGGACTTCCGGGAGATGGGACATATTCTGCGTTTGGGTCTTCCGGGAGATGGGACATGTGCTGTGTGAGCCCCTCCGGGAGATGGGACATGTGCTGTGTGAGGGTCCTCCGGAAGATGGGGCATCTGCTGTGTGAGGGTCCTCCGGGAGATGGGACATGTGCTGTGCGAGGGTCCTCCGGGAGATGGGACATGTGCTCTGTGAGCCACTCTGGGAGATGGGACATGTGCTGTGCGAGGGTCCTCCGGGAGATGGGACATGTGCTGTGTGAGGGTCATCCCGGAGAAGGGACATGTGCTGTGTGAGCACCTCCGGGAGATGGGACATGTGCTGTGTGAGCCCCTCCGGGAGATGGGACATGTGCTGTGTGAGGGTCTTCCGGGAGATGGGACATGTTCTGCGTTTGGGTCTTCCGGGAGATGGGACATGTGCTGTGTGAGGGTCCTCCGGGAGATGGGACATGTGCTGTGTGAGGGTCCTCCGGGAGATGGGACATGTGCTCTGTGAGGGTCCTCCGGGAGATGGGACATGTGCTGTGTGAGGGTCCTCCAGAAGATGGGACATGTGCAGTGTGACGGTCCTCCGGGAGATGGGACATGTGCTGTGTGAAGGTCCTCCGGAAGATGGGGCATGTGCTGTGTGATGGTCCTCCGGGAGATGGGACATGTGCTGTGTGATGGTCCTCAGGGAGATTGGACATGTGCTGTGTGAGTCCCTCCGGGAAATGGGACATGTGCTCTGTGAGGGTCCTCCGGGAGATGGGACATGTGCTGTGCGAGGGTCCTCCAGGAGATGGGACATGTGCTGTGTGAGGGTCCTCCGGGAAAAGGGGCAGGTGCTCTGTGAGCCACTCTGGGAGATGGGACGTGTGCTGTGCGAGGGTCCTCCGGGAGATGGGACATGTGCTGTGTGAGGGGCCTCCGGGAGATGGGACATGTGCTGTGAGAGCACCTCCGGGAGAGGGGACATGTGCTGTGTGAGCACCTACGGGAGATGGGACATGTGCTGCGAGAGCCCCTTCGGGATATGGGAGATGTGCTATGTGAGCTCCTCCGGGAGATAGGACATGTGCTGTGTGAGGGTCTTCCGGGAGATGGGACATGTTCTGTGTGAGGGTCTTCCGGGAGATGGGACATGTGCTGTGTGATGGTCCTCCAGGAGATGGGGCATGTGCTGTGTGAGCACCTACGGGAGATGGGACATGTGCTGCGAGAGCCCCTTCGGGAGATGGGAGATGTGCTATGTGAGCCCCTCCGGGAGATAGGACATGTGCTGTGTGAGGGTCTTCCGGGAGATGGGACATGTTCTGTGTGAGGGTCTTCCGGGAGATGGGACATGTGCTGTGTGACGGTACTCCGGGAGATGGGACATGTGCTGTGAGTGTGTCCTCCGGAAGATGGGGCATGTGCTATGTGAGGGTACACCGGGAGATGGGACAAGTGCTCTGTGAGCCACTCTGGGAGATGGGACGTGTGCTGTGCGAG
Source organism: Pristiophorus japonicus (assembly GCF_044704955.1). Taxonomy (NCBI): domain Eukaryota; kingdom Metazoa; phylum Chordata; class Chondrichthyes; family Pristiophoridae; genus Pristiophorus; species Pristiophorus japonicus. Next base: position 26,593 of record NW_027254582.1, read on the forward strand.
GGTTTTCCGGGAGATGGGACATGTGCTATGTGAGCAGCTCCGGGATAGGGGACATGTGCTGTGTGAGGGTCCTCCGGGAGATGGGAAATGTGCTGTGTGAGGGTCCTCCGGGATATGGGGCATGTGCTGTGTGAGCCCCTTCGGGAGATGGGACATGTGCTGTGTGATGGTCCTCCAGGAGATGGGGCATGTGCTGTGTGAGCACCTACGGGAGATGGGACATGTGCTGCGAGAGCCCCTTCGGGAGATGGGAGATGTGCTATGTGAGCCCCTCCGGGAGATAGGACATGTGCTGTGTGAGGGTCTTCCGGGAGATGGGACATGTTCTGTGTGAGGGTCTTCCGGGAGATGGGACATGTGCTGTGTGACGGTACTCCGGGAGATGGGACATGTGCTGTGAGTGTGTCCTCCGGAAGATGGGGCATGTGCTATGTGAGGGTACACCGGGAGATGGGACAAGTGCTCTGTGAGCCACTCTGGGAGATGGGACGTGTGCTGTGCGAGGGTTTTCCGGGAGATGGGACATGTGCTATGTGAGCAGCTCCGGGATAGGGGACATGTGCTGTGTGACGGTCCTCCGGGAGATGGGAAATGTGCTGTGTGAGGGTCCTCCGGGATATGGGGCATGTGCTGTGTGAGCCCCTTCGGGAGATGGGACATGTGCTGTGTGAGCCCCTCCGGGAGATGTGACATGTGCTGTGTGAGCCCCTCCGGGAGATGGGACATGTGCTGTGTGAGCCCCTCCGGGAGATGGGACATGTGCTGTGTGAGGGTCTTCCGGGAGATGGGACATGTTCTGCGTGAGGGTCTTCCGGGAGATGGGACATGTTCTGCGTGAGGGTCTTCCGGGAAATGGGACATGTGCTGTGTGCCGGTCCTCCGGGAGATGGGACATGTGCTGTGTGAGGGTCCTCCGGAAGATGGGGCATGTGCTGTGTGAGGGTCCTCCGGGAGAAGGGACATGTGCTGTGTGAGCCCCTCCGGGAGATGGGACATGTGATGTGTGAGGGACCAACAGGAGATGGGACATGTGCTGTGTGAGGGTCATCCGAGAGAAGGGGCGTGTGCTCTGTGAGGTTCCTCCGGGAGAAGGGGCATGTGCTGTGTGAGCACCTCCGGGAGATGGGACATGTGCTGTGTGAGCCCCTCCGGGAGATGAAACATGTGCTGTGTGAGGGTCTTCCGGGAGATGGGACATGTTCTGCGTGTGGGTCTTCCGGGAGATGGGACATGTGCTGTGTGAGCCCCTCCGGGAGATGGGACATGTGCTGTGTGAGGGTCCTCCGGAAGATGGGGCATGTGCTGTGTGAGGGTCCTCCGGGAGATGGGACATGTGCTGTGTGAGGGTCCTCCGGGAGATGGGACATGTGCTCTGTGAGGGTCCTCCGGGAGATGGGACATGTGCTGTGTGAGGGTCCTCCAGGAGATTGGACATGTGCTGTGTGAGCCCCTCCGGGAGATGGGACATGTGATGTGTGAGGGTCCAACGGGAGATGGGACATGAGCTGTATGAGGGTCCTCCGGGAGATGGGACATGTTCTGTGTGAGGGTCCTCCGGGAGATGGTGCATGTGTTGTGCGAGCCACTCCGGGAGAGGGGACATGTGCTGGGTCAGCCCCTCTGGGCAATGGGACATGTGCTTTGTGAGGGTCCTCCGGGAGATGGGACATGAGCTGTGCGAGGGTCCTCCGGGAGATGGGACATGTGCCGTGTGAGCCCCTCCCTGAGATGGGACATGTTCTGTGAGGTTGTCCTCCAGGAGAAGGGACAGGTGCTGTGTGAGCCCCTCCGGGAGATGGGACATGTGCTGTGTGAGGGTCCGCCGGGAGATGGGACATGTTCTGCGTGAGGGTCTTCCGGGAGATGGGACATGTGCTGTGTGACGGTCCTCCGGGAGATGGTACATATGCTGTGTGAGGGACCTCCGGGAGATAGGACATGTGCTGTGTGAGTCCCTCCGGGAGATGGGACATGTGATGTGTGAGGGTCCAACGGGAGATGAGACATGTGCTCTGTGAGGGTCCTCCGGGAGATGGGCCATGTGCTGTGCGAGGTTCCTCCAGGAGATGGGATATGTGCTGTGTGAGAGTCCTCCGGGAGAAGGGGCAGGTGCTCTGTGAGCCACTCTGGGAGATGGGACGTGTGCTGTGCGAGGGTCCTCCGGGAGATGGGACATGTGCTCTGTGAGGGTTCTCTGGGAGAAGGGGCAGGTGCTCTGTGAGCCACTCTGGGAGATGATACGTGTGCTGTGTGAGGGTCCAATGGGAGATGGGACATGTGCTCTGTGTGCCACTCTGGGAGATGGGACATGTGCTGTGTGAGCCCCTCCGGGAGATGGGACATGTGCTATGTGAGCCCCTCCAGGAGATGGGACATGTGCTGTGTGAGCCCCTCCGGGAGATGGGACATGTGCTTTGTGAGGTTCTTCCGGGAGATGGGACATGTTCTGCGTGAGGGTCTTCCGGGAGATGGGACATGTTCTGCGTGAGGGTCTTCCGGGAGATGGGACATGTGCTGTGTGAGGGTCATCCGGGAGAAGGGACATGTGCTGTGTGAGCACCTCCGGGAGATGGGACATGTGCTGTGTGAGCCCCTCCGGGAGATGGGACATGTGCTGTGTGAGGGTCTTCCGGGAGATGGGACATGTTCTGCGTGTGGGTCTTCCGGGAGATGGGACATGTGCTGTGTGAGCCCCTCCGGGAGATGGGACATGTGCTGTGTGAGGGTCCTCCGGAAGATGGGGCATGTGCTGTGTGAGGGTCCTCCGGGAGATGGGACATGTGCTGTGTGAGGGTCCTCCGGGAGATGGGACATGTGCTCTGTGAGGGTCCTCCGGGAGATGGGACATGTGCTGTGTGAGGGTCCTCCAGAAGATGGGACATGTGCTGTGTGACGGTCCTCCGGGAGATGGGACATGTGCTGTGTGAGCACCTACGGGAGATGGGACATGTGCTGTGTGAGCCCCTCCGGGAGATGGGACATGTGATGTGTGAGGGTCCAACGGGAGATGGGACATGTGCTGTATGAGGGTCCTCCGGGAGATGGGACATGTGCTGTGCGAGGGTGCTCCGGGAGATCGGACATGTGCTGTGCGAGGGTCCTCCGGGAGAAGGGGCATGTGCTCTGTGAGCCACTCTGGGAGATGGGACGTGTGCTGTGCGAGGGTCCTCCGGGAGATGGGACATGTGCTGTGTGAGCCCCTCCGGGAGATGGGACATGTGATGTGTGAGGGTCCAACGGGAGATGGGACATGAGCTGTATGAGGGTCCTCCGGGAGATGGGACATGTTCTGTGTGAGGGTCCTCCGGGAGATGGTGCATGTGTTGTGCGAGCCACTCCGGGAGAGGGGACATGTGCTGGGTCAGCCCCTCTGGGCAATGGGACATGTGCTTTGTGAGGGTCCTCCGGGAGATGGGACATGAGCTGTGCGAGGGTCCTCCGGGAGAAGGGACATGTGCTGTGTGAGCCCCTCCGGGAGATGGGACATGTGATGTGTGAGGGACCAACAGGAGATGGGACATGTGCTGTGTGAGGGTCATCCGGGAGAAGGGGCGTGTGCTCTGTGAGGTTCCTCCGGGAGAAGGGGCATGTGCTCTGTGAGCCACTCTGGGAGATGGGACGTGTGCTGTGCGAGAGTCCTCCGGGAGATGGGACATGTGCTGTGTGAGGGTCATCCGGGAGAAGGGACATGTGCTGTGTGAGCACCTCCGGGAGATGGGACATGTGCTGTGTGAGCCCCTCCGGGAGATGGGACATGTGCTGTGTGAGGGTCTTCCGGGAGATGGGACATGTTCTGCGTGTGGGTCTTCCGGGAGATGGGACATGTGCTGTGTGAGCCCCTCCGGGAGATGGGACATGTGCTGTGTGAGGGTCCTCCGGAAGATGGGGCATGTGCTGTGTGAGGTTCCTCCGGGAGATGGGACATGTGCTGTGCGAGGGTCCTCCGGGAGATGGGACATGTGCTCTGTGAGGGTCCTCCGGGAGATGGGACATGTGCTGTGTGAGGGTCCTCCAGGAGATGGGACATGAACTGTGTGACGGTCCTCCGGGAGATGGGACATGTGCTGTGTGAGGGTCCTCCGGAGAATGGGGCTTGTGCTGTGTGATGGTCCTCCGGGAGATGGGACATGTGCTGTGTGAGGGTCCTCCGGGAGATTGGACATGTGCTGTGTGAGCCCCTCCGGGAGATGGGACATGTGATGTGTGAGGGTCCAACGGGAGATGGGACATGTGCTGTATGAGGGTCCTCCGGGAGATGGGACATGTTCTGTGTGAGGGTCCTCCGGGAGATGGTGCATGTGTTGTGCGAGCCACTCCGGGAGAGGGGACATGTGCTGGGTCAGCTCCTCTGGGCAATGGGACATGTGCTTTGTGAGGGTCCTCCGGGAGATGGGACATGAGCTGTGCGAGGGTCCTCCGGGAGATGGGACATGTGCCGTGTGAGCCCCTCCCTGAGATGGGACATGTTCTGTGAGGTTGTCCTCCAGGAGAAGGGACAGGTGCTGTGTGAGCCCCTCCGGGAGATGGGACATGTGCTGTGTGAGGGTCCTCCGGGAGATGGGACATGTTCTGCGTGAGGGTCTTCCGGGAGATGGGACATGTGCTGTGTGAGGTTCCTTCGGGAGATGGTACATATGCTGTGTGAGGGACCTCCGGGAGATAGGACATGTGCTGTGTGAGTCCCTCCGGGAGATGGGACATGTGATGTGTGAGGGTCCAACGGGAGATGGGACATGTGCTCTGTGAGGGTCCTCCGGGAGATGGGCCATGTGCTGTGCGAGGTTCCTCCAGGAGATGGGATATGTGCTGTGTGAGAGTCCTCCGGGAGAAGGGGCAGGTGCTCCGTGAGCCACTCTGGGAGATGGGACGTGTGCTGTGCGAGGGTCCTCCGGGAGATGGGACATGTGCTCTGTGAGGGTCCTCTGGGAGAAGGGGCAGGTGCTCTGTGAGCCACTCTGGGAGATGATACGTGTGCTGTGTGAGGGTCCAACGGGAGATGGGACATGTGCTCTGTGAGCCACTCTGGGAGATGGGACATGTGCTGTGTGAGCCCCTCCGGGAGATGGGACATGTGCTATGTGAGCCCCTCCAGGAGATGGGACATGTGCTGTGTGAGCCCCTCCGGGAGATGGGACATGTGCTTTGTGAGGTTCTTCCGGGAGATGGGACATGTTCTGCGTGAGGGTCTTCCGGGAGATGGGACATGTGCTGTGTGAGGGTCATCCGGGAGAAGGGACATGTGCTGTGTGAGCACCTCCGGGAGATGGGACATGTGCTGTGTGAGCCCCTCCGGGAGATGGGACATGTGCTGTGTGAGGGTCTTCCGGGAGATGGGACATGTTCTGCGTGTGGGTCTTCCGGGAGATGGGACATGTGCTGTGTGAGCCCCTCCGGGAGATGGGACATGTGCTGTGTGAGGGTCCTCCGGAAGATGGGGCATGTGCTGTGTGAGGGTCCTCCGGGAGATGGGACATGTGCTGTGTGAGGGTCCTCCGGGAGATGGGACATGTGCTCTGTGAGGGTCCTCCGGGAGATGGGACATGTGCTGTGTGAGGGTCCTCCAGAAGATGGGACATGTGCTGTGTGACGGTCCTCCGGGAGATGGGACATGTGCTGTGTGAGGGTCCTCCGGAAGATGGGGCTTGTGCTGTGTGATGGTCCACCGGGAGATGGGACATGTGCTGTGTGAGGGTCCTCCGGGAGATTGGACATGTGCTGTGTGAGCCCCTCCGGGAGATGGGACATGTGATGTGTGAGGGTCCAACGGGAGATGGGACATGTGCTGTATGAGGGTCCTCCGGGAGATGGGACATGTGCTGTGCGAGGGTGGTCCGGGAGATCGGACATGTGCTGTGCGAGGGTCCTCCGGGAGAAGGGGCATGTGCTCTGTGAGCCACTCTGGGAGATGGGACGTGTGCTGTGCGAGGGTCCTCCGGGAGATGGGACTTGTGTTGTCTGAGCACCTTCGGGAGAGGGGACATGTGCTGTGTGAGGGTCTTCCGGGAGATGGGACATGTTCTGCGTGAGGGTCTTCCGGGAGATGGGACATGTGCTGTGTGACGGTCCTCCGGGAGATGGGACATGTGCTGTGTGAGGGTCCTCCGGAAGATGGGGCATGTGCTGTGTGAGAGTGCACCGGGAGATGGGACATGTGCTATGTGAGGGTCCTCCAGGAGATAGGACATGTGCTGTGTGAGTCCCTCCGGGAGATGGGACATGTGATGTGTGAGGGTCCAACGGGAGATGGGACATGTGCTCTGTGAGGGTCCTCCGGGAGATGGGACATGTGCTGTGCGAGGGTCCTCCAGGAGATGGGACATGTGCTGTGTGAGGGTCCTCCGTGAGAAGGGGCAGGTGCTCTGTGAGCCACTCTGGGAGATGGGACGTGTGCTGTGCGAGGGTCCTCCGGGAGATGGGACATGTGTTGTGTGAGCCCCTCCGGGAGATGGGACATGTGCTGTGTGACGGTACTCCGGGAGATGGGACATGTGCTGTGTGACGGTACTGCGGAAGATGGGGCATGTGCTATGTGAGGGTACACCGGGAGATGGGACATGTGCTGTGTGAGGATCCTCCGGGAGATAGGACATGTGCTGTGTGAGCCCCTCCAGGAGATGGGACATGTGATGTGTGAGGGTCCAACGGGAGATGGGACATGTGCTGTGTGAGGGTCCTCCGGGAGATGGGACATGTGCTGTGCGAGGGTCCTCCAGGAGATGGGACATGTGCCATGTGAGGGTCCTCCGGGAGAAGGGGCATGTGCTCTGTGAGCCACTCTGGGAGATGGGACGTGCGCTGTGCGCGGCTCCTCCCGGAGATGGGACATGTGCTGTGTGAGCATCTCCGGGAGAGGGGACATGTGCTGTGCGAGGGTCCTCCGGGAGAGGGGACATGTGCTGTGTGAGTCCCTTCGGGAGATGGGGCATGTGCTGTATGAGCCCCTCCGGAAGATGGGACATTTGCTGTGTGAGCCGCTCCGGGAGATGGGACATGTGCTGCGAGAGCCCCTCCGGGAGATGGGACATGTGCTGTGTGAGGGTCTTCCGGGAGATGTGACATGTTCTGCGTGAGGTTTTTCCGGGAGATGGGACATGTGCTGTGTGACGGTCCTCCGGGAGATGGGACGTGTGCTGTGCGAGGGTCCTCCGGGAGATGGGACATGTGCTCTGTGAGGGTCCTCTGGGAGAAGGGGCAGGTGCTCTGTGAGCCACTCTGGGAGATGATACGTGTGCTGTGTGAGGGTCCAACGGGAGATGGGACATGTGCTCTGTGAGCCACTCTGGGAGATGGGACATGTGCTGTGTGAGCCCCTCCGGGAGATGGGACATGTGCTATGTGAGCCCCTCCAGGAGATGGGACATGTGCTGTGTGAGCCCCTCCGGGAGATGGGACATGTGCTTTGTGAGGTTCTTCCGGGAGATGGGACATGTTCTGCGTGAGGGTCTTCCGGGAGATGGGACATGTGCTGTGTGAGGGTCATCCGGGAGAAGGGACATGTGCTGTGTGAGCACCTCCGGGAGATGGGACATGTGCTGTGTGAGCCCCTCCGGGAGATGGGACATGTGCTGTGTGAGGGTCTTCCGGGAGATGGGACATGTTCTGCGTGTGGGTCTTCCGGGAGATGGGACATGTGCTGTGTGAGCCCCTCCGGGAGATGGGACATGTGCTGTGTGAGGGTCCTCCGGAAGATGGGGCATGTGCTGTGTGAGGGTCCTCCGGGAGATGGGACATGTGCTGTGTGAGGGTCCTCCGGGAGATGGGACATGTGCTCTGTGAGGGTCCTCCGGGAGATGGGACATGTGCTGTGTGAGGGTCCTCCAGAAGATGGGACATGTGCTGTGTGACGGTCCTCCGGGAGATGGGACATGTGCTGTGTGAGGGTCCTCCGGAAGATGGGGCTTGTGCTGTGTGATGGTCCTCCGGGAGATGGGACATGTGCTGTGTGAGGGTCCTCCGGGAGATTGGACATGTGCTGTGTGAGCCCCTCCGGGAGATGGGACATGTGATGTGTGAGGGTCCAACGGGAGATGGGACATGTGCTGTATGAGGGTCCTCCGGGAGATGGGTCATGTGCTGTGCGAGGGTGGTCCGGGAGATCGGACATGTGCTGTGCTAAGGGTCCTCCGGGAGAAGGGGCATGTGCTCTGTGAGCCACTCTGGGAGATGGGACGTGTGCTGTGCGAGGGTCCTCCGGGAGATGGGACTTGTGTTGTCTGAGCACCTTCGGGAGAGGGGACATGTGCTGTGTGAGGGTCTTCCGGGAGATGGGACATGTTCTGCGTGAGGGTCTTCCGGGAGATGGGACATGTGCTGTGTGACGGTCCTCCGGGAGATGGGACATGTGCTGTGTGAGGGTCCTCCGGAAGATGGGGCATGTGCTGTGTGAGAGTGCACCGGGAGATGGGACATGTGCTATGTGAGGGTCCTCCAGGAGATAGGACATGTGCTGTGTGAGTCCCTCCGGGAGATGGGACATGTGATGTGTGAGGGTCCAACGGGAGATGGGACATGTGCTCTGTGAGGGTCCTCCGGGAGATGGGACATGTGCTGTGCGAGGGTCCTCCAGGAGATGGGACATGTGCTGTGTGAGGGTCCTCCGTGAGAAGGGGCAGGTGCTCTGTGAGCCACTCTGGGAGATGGGACGTGTGCTGTGCGAGGGTCCTCCGGGAGATGGGACATGTGTTGTGTGAGCCCCTCCGGGAGATGGGACATGTGCTGTGTGACGGTACTCCGGGAGATGGGACATGTGCTGTGTGACGGTACTGCGGAAGATGGGGCATGTGCTATGTGAGGGTACACCGGGAGATGGGACATGTGCTGTGTGAGGATCCTCCGGGAGATAGGACATGTGCTGTGTGAGCCCCTCCAGGAGATGGGACATGTGATGTGTGAGGGTCCAACGGGAGATGGGACATGTGCTGTGTGAGGGTCCTCCGGGAGATGGGACATGTGCTGTGCGAGGGTCCTCCAGGAGATGGGACATGTGCCATGTGAGGGTCCTCCGGGAGAAGGGGCATGTGCTCTGTGAGCCACTCTGGGAGATGGGACGTGCGCTGTGCGCGGCTCCTCCCGGAGATGGGACATGTGCTGTGTGAGCATCTCCGGGAGAGGGGACATGTGCTGTGTGAGGGTCCTCCGGGAGAGGGGACATGTGCTGTGTGAGTCCCTTCGGGAGATGGGGCATGTGCTGTATGAGCCCCTCCGGAAGATGGGACATTTGCTGTGTGAGCCGCTCCGGGAGATGGGACATGTGCTGCGAGAGCCCCTCCGGGAGATGGGACATGTGCTGTGTGAGGGTCTTCCGGGAGATGTGACATGTTCTGCGTGAGGTTTTTCCGGGAGATGGGACATGTGCTGTGTGACGGTCCTCCGGGAGATGGGACATGTGCTGTGTGAGGTTCCTCCGGGAGATGGGGTATATGCTGTGTGAAGGTCCTCTGGGAGATGGGACATGTGCTGTGTGAGGGTCCTCCGGGAGATGGGACATGTGCTGTGTGAGGGTCTTCCCGGAGATGGGACATGTACTGTGTGAGCCCCTCTGGGAGATGAGACATGTGCTGTGTGAGGGTCCTCCGGGAGATGGGGTATATGCTGTGTGAGGGTCCTCTGGGAGATGGGACATGTGCTGTGTGAGGGTCCTCCGGGAGATGGGACATGTGCTGTTTAAGCTCTTCCCGGAGATGGGACATGTGCTGTGTGAGCCCCTCTGGGAGATGAGACATGTGCTGTGTGAGGGTCCTCCGGGAGATGGGGCATGTGCTGTGTGAGCCCCTCCGGGAGATGGGACATGTGCTGTGTGAGCCCCTCCAGGAGATGGGACATGTGCTGTGTGAGCCCCTCCGGGAGATGGGACATGTGCTTTGTGAGGTTCTTCCGGGAGATGGGACATGTTCTGCGTGAGGGTCTTCCGGGACATGGGACATGTGCTGTGTGACGGTACTCCAGGAGATGGGACATGTGCTGTGTGAGCGTCCTCCGGAAGATGGGGCATGTGCTGTGTGAGGGTATACCGGGAGATGGGACATGTGCTATGTGTGGATCCTCCAGTAGATATGACATGTGCTCTTTGAGCCCCTCCGGGAGATGGGACATGTGATGTGTGAGGGTCCAACGGGAGATGGGACATGTGCTGTGTGAGGGTCCTCCGGGAGATGGGACATGTGCTGTGTGAGGCCCTCTGTGAGATGAGACATGTGCTGTGTGAGGGTCCTCCGGGAGATGGGGCATGTGCTGTGTGAGCCCCTCCGGGAGATGGGACATGTGCTATGTGAGCCCCTCCAGGAGATGGGACATGTGCTGTGTGAGCCCCTCCGGGAGATGGGACATGTGCTTTGTGAGGTTCTTCCGGGAGATGGGACATGTTCTGCGTGAGGGTCTTCCGGGAGATGGGACATGTGCTGTGTGAGGGTCATCCGGGAGAAGGGACATGTGCTGTGTGAGCACCTCCGGGAGATGGGACATGTGCTGTGTGAGCCCCTCCGGGAGATGGGACATGTGCTGTGTGAGGGTCTTCCAGGAGATGGGACATGTTCTGCGTGTGGGTCTTCCGGGAGATGGGACATGTGCTGTGTGAGCCCCTCCAGGAGATGGGACATGTGCTGTGTGAGGGTCCTCCGGAAGATGGGGCATGTGCTGTGTGAGGGTCCTCCGGGAGATGGGACATGTGCTGTGTGAGGGTCCTCCGGGAGATGGGACATGTGCTCTGTGAGGGTCCTCCGGGAGATGGGACATGTGCTGTGTGAGGGTCCTCCAGAAGATGGGACATGTGCTGTGTGACGGTCCTCCGGGAGATGGGACATGTGCTGTGTGAGGGTCCTCCGGAAGATGGGGCTTGTGCTGTGTGATGGTCCTGCGGGAGATGGGACATGTGCTGTGTGAGGGTCCTCCGGGAGATTGGACATGTGCTGTGTGAGCCCCTCCGGGAAATGGGACATGTGCTCTGTGAGGGTCCTCCGGGAGATGGGACATGTGCTGAGCGAGGGTCCTCCAGGAGATGGGACATGTGCTGTGTGAGGGTCCTCCGGGAAAAGGGGCAGGTGCTCTGTGAGCCACTCTGGGAGATGGGACGTGTGCTGTGCGAGGGTCCTCCGGGAGATGGGACATGTGCTGTGTGAGGGGCCTCCGGGAGATGGGACATGTGCTGTGAGAGCACCTCCGGGAGAGGGGACATGTGCTGTGTGAGGGTCCTCTGCGAGATGCGACATGTGCTGTGTGAGGTTGTCCACCGGGAGAAGGGACATGTGCTGTGTGAGGGTCCTCTGGGAGATGGGACATGTGCTGTGTGATGGTCCTCCGGGAGATGGGACATGTGCTGTGTGATGGTCCTCCAGGAGATGGGGCATGTGCTGTGTGAGCACCTACGGGAGATGGGACATGTGCTGCGAGAGCCCCTTCGGGAGATGGGAGATGTGCTATGTGAGCCCCTCCGGGAGATAGGACATGTGCTGTGTGAGGGTCTTCCGGGAGATGGGACATGTTCTGTGTGAGGGTCTTCCGGGAGATGGGACATGTGCTGTGTGACGGTACTCCGGGAGATGGGACATGTGCTGTGAGTGTGTCCTCCGGAAGATGGGGCATGTGCTATGTGAGGGTACACCGGGAGATGGGACAAGTGCTCTGTGAGATACTCTGGGAGATGGGACGTGTGCTGTGCGAGGGTTTTCCGGGAGATGGGACATGTGCTATGTGAGCAGCTCCGGGATAGGGGACATGTGCTGTGTGAGGGTCCTCCGGGAGATGGGACATGTGCTGTGTGAGGGCCCTCCGGGAGATGTGACATGTGCTGTGTGAGCCCCTCCGGGAGATGGGACATGTGCTGTGTGAGCCCCTCCGGGAGATGGGACATGTGCTGTGTGAGGGTCTTCCGGGAGATGGGACATGTTCTGCGTGAGGGTCTTCCGGGAGATGAGACATGTTCTGCGTGAGGGTCTTCCGGGAAATGGGACATGTGCTGTGTGCCGGTCCTCCGGGAGATGGGACATGTGCTGTGTGAGGGTCCTCCGGAAGATGGGGCATGTGCTGTGTGAGGGTCCTCCGGGAGAAGGGACATGTGCTGTGTGAGCCCCTCCGGGAGATGGGACATGTGATGTGTGAGGGACCAACAGGAGATGGGACATGTGCTGTGTGAGGGTCATCCGGGAGAAGGGGCGTGTGCTCTGTGAGGTTCCTCCGGGAGAAGGGGCATGTGCTCTGTGAGCCACTCTGGGAGATGGGACGTGTGCTTTGCGAGGGTCCTCCGGGAGATGGGACATGTGCTGTGTGAGGGTCATCCGGGAGAAGGGACATGTGCTGTGTGAGCACCTCCGGGAGATGGGACATGTGCTGTGTGAGCCCCTCCGGGAGATGGGACATGTGCTGTGTGAGGGTCTTCCGGGAGATGGGACATGTTCTGCGTGTGGGTCTTCCGGGAGATGGGACATGTGCTGTGTGAGCCCCTCCGGGAGATGGGACATGTGCTGTGTGAGGGTCCTCCGGAAGATGGGGCATGTGCTGTGTGAGGGTCCTCCGGGAGATGGGACATGTGCTGTGTGAGGGTCCTCCGCGAGATGGGACATGTGCTCTGTGAGGGTCCTCCGGGAGATGGGACATGTGCTGTGTGAGGGTCCTCCAGGAGATGGGACATGAACTGTGTGACGGTCCTCCGGGAGATGGGACATGTGCTGTGTGAGGGTCCTCCAGAGAATGGGGCTTGTGCTGTGTGATGGTCCTCCGGGAGATGGGACATGTGCTGTGTGAGGGTCCTCCAGGAGATTGGACATGTGCTGTGTGAGCCCCTCCGGGAGATGGGACATGTGATGTGTGAGGGTCCAACGGGAGATGGGACATGTGCTGTATGAGGGTCCTCCGGGAGATGGGACATGTTCTGTGTGAGGGTCCTCCGGGAGATGGTGCATGTGTTGTGCGAGCCACTCCGGGAGAGGGGACATGTGCTGGGTCAGCCCCTCTGGGCAATGGGACATGTGCTTTGTGAGGTTCCTCCGGGAGATGCGACATGAGCTGTGCGAGGGTCCTCCGGGAGATGGGACATGTGCCGTGTGAGCCCCTCCCTGAGATGGGACATGTTCTGTGAGGTTGTCCTCCAGGAGAAGGGACAGGTGCTGTGTGAGCCCCTCCGGGAGATGGGACATGTGCTGTGTGAGGGTCCTCCGGGAGATGGGACATGTTCTGCGTGAGGGTCTTCCGGGAGATGGGACATGTGCTGTGTGACGGTCCTCCGGGAGATGGTACATATGCTGTGTGAGGGACCTCCGGGAGATAGGACATGTGCTGTGTGAGTCCCTCCGGGAGATGGGACATGTGATGTGTGAGGGTCCAACGGGAGATGGGACATGTGCTCTGTGAGGGTCCTCCGGGAGATGGGCCATGTGCTGTGCGAGGTTCCTCCAGGAGATGGGATATGTGCTGTGTGAGAGTCCTCCGGGAGAAGGGGCAGGTGCTCTGTGAGCCACTCTGGGAGATGGGACGTGTGCTGTGCGAGGGTCCTCCGGGAGATGGGACATGTGCTCTGTGAGGGTTCTCTGGGAGAAGGGGCAGGTGCTCTGTGAGCCACTCTGGGAGATGGGACATGTGCTGTGTGAGCCCCTCCGGGAGATGGGACATGTGCTATGTGAGCCCCTCCAGGAGATGGGACATGTGCTGTGTGAGCCCCTCCGGGAGATGGGACATGTGCTTTGTGAGGTTCTTCCGGGAGATGGGACATGTTCTGCGTGAGGGTCTTCCGGGAGATTGGACATGTGCTGTGTGAGCCCCTCCGGGAGATGGGACATGTGATGTGTGAGGGTCCAACGGGAGATGGGACATGTGCTGTATGAGGGTCCTCCGGGAGATGGGACATGTGCTGTGCGAGGGTGGTCCGGGAGATCGGACATGTGCTGTGCGAGGGTCCTCCGGGAGAAGGGGCATGTGCTCTGTGAGCCACTCTGGGAGATGGGACGTGTGCTGTGCGAGGGTCCTCCGGGAGATGGGACTTGTGTTGTCTGAGCACCTTCGGGAGAGGGGACATGTGCTGTGTGAGGGTCTTCCGGGAGATGGGACATGTTCTGCGTGAGGGTCTTCCGGGAGATGGGACATGTGCTGTGTGACGGTCCTCCGGGAGATGGGACATGTGCTGTGTGAGGGTCCTCCGGAAGATGGGGCATGTGCTGTGTGAGAGTGCACCGGGAGATGGGACATGTGCTATGTGAGGGTCCTCCAGGAGATAGGACATGTGCTGTGTGAGTCCCTCCGGGAGATGGGACATGTGATGTGTGAGGGTCCAACGGGAGATGGGACATGTGCTCTGTGAGGGTCCTCCGGGAGATGGGACATGTGCTGTGCGAGGGTCCTCCAGGAGATGGGACATGTGCTGTGTGAGGGTCCTCCGTGAGAAGGGGCAGGTGCTCTGTGAGCCACTCTGGGAGATGGGACGTGTGCTGTGCGAGGGTCCTCCGGGAGATGGGACATGTGTTATGTGAGCCCCTCCGGGAGATGGGACATGTGCTGTGTGACGGTACTCCGGGAGATGGGACATGTGCTGTGTGACGGTACTGCGGAAGATGGGGCATGTGCTATGTGAGGGTACACCGGGAGATGGGACATGTGCTGTGTGAGGATCCTCCGGGAGATAGGACATGTGCTGTGTGAGCCCCTCCAGGAGATGGGACATGTGATGTGTGAGGGTCCAACGGGAGATGGGACATGTGCTGTGTGAGGGTCCTCCGGGAGATGGGACATGTGCTGTGCGAGGGTCCTCCAGGAGATGGGACATGTGCCATGTGAGGGTCCTCCGGGAGAAGGGGCATGTGCTCTGTGAGCCACTCTGGGAGATGGGACGTGTGCTGTGCGCGGCTCCTCCCGGAGATGGGACATGTGCTGTGTGAGCATCTCCGGGAGAGGGGACATGTGCTGTGTGAGGGTCCTCCGGGAGAGGGGACATGTGCTGTGTGAGTCCCTTCGGGAGATGGGGCATGTGCTGTATGAGCCCCTCCGGAAGATGGGACATTTGCTGTGTGAGCCGCTCCGGGAGATGGGACATGTGCTGCGAGAGCCCCTCCGGGAGATGGGACATGTGCTGTGTGAGGGTCTTCCGGGAGATGTGACATGTTCTGCGTGAGGTTTTTCCGGGAGATGGGACATGTGCTGTGTGACGGTCCTCCGGGAGATGGGACATGTGCTGTGTGAGGTTCCTCCGGGAGATGGGGTATATGCTGTGTGAAGGTCCTCTGGGAGATGGGACATGTGCTGTGTGAGGGTCCTCCGGGAGATGGGACATGTGCTGTGTGAGGGTCTTCCCGGAGATGGGACATGTACTGTGTGAGCCCCTCTGGGAGATGAGACATGTGCTGTGTGAGGGTCCTCCGGGAGATGGGGTATATGCTGTGTGAGGGTCCTCTGGGAGATGGGACATGTGCTGTGTGAGGGTCCTCCGGGAGATGGGACATGTGCTGTTTAAGCTCTTCCCGGAGATGGGACATGTGCTGTGTGAGCCCCTCTGGGAGATGAGACATGTGCTGTGTGAGGGTCCTCCGGGAGATGGGGCATGTGCTGTGTGAGCCCCTCCGGGAGATGGGACATGTGCTGTGTGAGCCCCTCCAGGAGATGGGACATGTGCTGTGTGAGCCCCTCCGGGAGATGGGACATGTGCTTTGTGAGGTTCTTCCGGGAGATGGGACATGTTCTGCGTGAGGGTCTTCCGGGACATGGGACATGTGCTGTGTGACGGTACTCCAGGAGATGGGACATGTGCTGTGTGAGCGTCCTCCGGAAGATGGGGCATGTGCTGTGTGAGGGTATACCGGGAGATGGGACATGTGCTATGTGTGGATCCTCCAGTAGATATGACATGTGCTCTGTGAGCCCCTCCGGGAGATGGGACATGTGATGTGTGAGGGTCCAACGGGAGATGGGACATGTGCTGTGTGAGGGTCCTCCGGGAGATGGGACATGTGCTGTGTGAGCCCCTCTGTGAGATGAGACATGTGCTGTGTGAGGGTCCTCCGGGAGATGGGGCATGTGCTGTGTGAGCCCCTCCGGGAGATGGGACATGTGCTATGTGAGCCCCTCCAGGAGATGGGACATGTGCTGTGTGAGCCCCTCCGGGAGATGGGACATGTGCTTTGTGAGGTTCTTCCGGGAGATGGGACATGTTCTGCGTGAGGGTCTTCCGGGAGATGGGACATGTGCTGTGTGAGGGTCATCCGGGAGAAGGGACATGTGCTGTGTGAGCACCTCCGGGAGATGGGACATGTGCTGTGTGAGCCCCTCCGGGAGATGGGACATGTGCTGTGTGAGGGTCTTCCAGGAGATGGGACATGTTCTGCGTGTGGGTCTTCCGGGAGATGGGACATGTGCTGTGTGAGCCCCTCCAGGAGATGGGACATGTACTGTGTGAGGGTCCTCCGGAAGATGGGGCATGTGCTGTGTGAGGGTCCTCCGGGAGATGGGACATGTGCTGTGTGAGGGTCCTCCGGGAGATGGGACATGTGCTCTGTGAGGGTCCTCCGGGAGATGGGACATGTGCTGTGTGAGGGTCCTCCAGAAGATGGGACATGTGCTGTGTGACGGTCCTCCGGGAGATGGGACATGTGCTGTGTGAGGGTCCTCCGGGAGATTGGACATGTGCTGTGTGAGCCCCTCCGGGAAATGGGACATGTGCTCTGTGAGGGTCCTCCGGGAGATGGGACATGTGCTGAGCGAGGGTCCTCCAGGAGATGGGACATGTGCTGTGTGAGGGTCCTCCGGGAAAAGGGGCAGGTGCTCTGTGAGCCACTCTGGGAAATGGGACATGTGCTCTGTGAGGGTCCTCCGGGAGATGGGACATGTGCTGAGCGAGGGTCCTCCGGGAGATGGGACATGTGCTGAGCGAGGGTCCTCCAGGAGATGGGACATGTGCTCTGTGAGGGTCCTCCGGGAGATGGGACATGTGCTGTGTGAGGGGCCTCCGGGAGATGGGACATGTGCTGTGAGAGCACCTCCGGGAGAGGGGACATGTGCTGTGTGAGGGTCCTCTGCGAGATGCGACATGTGCTGTGTGAGGTTGTCCACCGGGAGAAGGGACATGTGCTGTGTGAGGGTCCTCTGGGAGATGGGACATGTGCTGTGTGATGGTCCTCCGGGAGATGGGACATGTGCTGTGTGATGGTCCTCCAGGAGATGGGGCATGTGCTGTGTGAGCACCTACGGGAGATGGGACATGTGCTGCGAGAGCCCCTTCGGGAGATGGGAGATGTGCTATGTGAGCCCCTCCGGGAGATAGGACATGTGCTGTGTGAGGGTCTTCCGGGAGATGGGACATGTTCTGTGTGAGGGTCTTCCGGGAGATGGGACATGTGCTGTGTGACGGTACTCCGGGAGATGGGACATGTGCTGTGAGTGTGTCCTCCGGAAGATGGGGCATGTGCTATGTGAGGGTACACCGGGAGATGGGACAAGTGCTCTGTGAGATACTCTGGGAGATGGGACGTGTGCTGTGCGAGGTTTTCCGGGAGATGGGACATGTGCTATGTGAGCAGCTCCGGGATAGGGGACATGTGCTGTGTGAGGGTCCTCCGGGAGATGTGACATGTGCTGTGTGAGGCCCTCCGGGAGATGGGACATGTGCTGTGTGAGCCCCTCCGGGAGATGGGACATGTGCTGTGTGAGGGTCTTCCGGGAGATGGGACATGTTCTGCGTGAGGGTCTTCCGGGAGATGGGACATGTTCTGCGTGAGGGCCTTCCGGGAAATGGGACATGTGCTGTGTGCCGGTCCTCCGGGAGATGGGACATGTGCTGTGTGAGGGTCCTCCGGAAGATGGGGCATGTGCTGTGTGAGGGTCCTCCGGGAGAAGGGACATGTGCTGTGTGAGCCCCTCCGGGAGATGGGACATGTGATGTGTGAGGGACCAACAGGAGATGGGACATGTGCTGTGTGAGGGTCATCCGGGAGAAGGGGCGTGTGCTCTGTGAGGTTCCTCCGGGAGAAGGGGCATGTGCTCTGTGAGCCACTCTGGGAGATGGGACATGTGCTGTGCGAGGGTCCTCCGGGAGATGGGACATGTGCTGTGTGAGGGTCATCCGGGAGAAGGGACATGTGCTGTGTGAGCACCTCCGGGAGATGGGACATGTGCTGTGTGAGCCCCTCCGGGAGATGGGACATGTGCTGTGTGAGGGTCTTCCGGGAGATGGGACATGTTCTGCGTGTGGGTCTTCCGGGAGATGGGACATGTGCTGTGTGAGCCCCTCCGGGAGATGGGACATGTGCTGTGTGAGGGTCCTCCGGAAGATGGGGCATGTGCTGTGTGAGGGTCCTCCGGGAGATGGGACATGTGCTGTGTGAGGGTCCTCCGGGAGATGGGACATGTGCTCTGTGAGGGTCCTCCGGGAGATGGGACATGTGCTGTGTGAGGGTCCTCCAGGAGATGGGACATGAACTGTGTGACGGTCCTCCGGGAGATGGGACATGTGCTGTGTGAGGGTCCTCCGGAGAATGGGGCTTGTGCTGTGTGATGGTCCTCCGGGAGATGGGACATGTGCTGTGTGAGGGTCCTCCAGGAGATTGGACATGTGCTGTGTGAGCCCCTCCGGGAGATGGGACATGTGATGTGTGAGGGTCCAACGGGAGATGGGACATGTGCTGTATGAGGGTCCTCCGGGAGATGGGACATGTTCTGTGTGAGGGTCCTCCGGGAGATGGTGCATGTGTTGTGCGAGCCACTCCGGGAGAGGGGACATGTGCTGGGTCAGCCCCTCTGGGCAATGGGACATGTGCTTTGTGAGGGTCCTCCGGGAGATGGGACATGAGCTGTGCGAGGGTCCTCCGGGAGATGGGACATGTGCCGTGTGAGCCCCTCCCTGAGATGGGACATGTTCTGTGAGGTTGTCCTCCAGGAGAAGGGACAGGTGCTGTGTGAGCCCCTCCGGGAGATGGGACATGTGCTGTGTGAGGGTCCTCCGGGAGATGGGACATGTTCTGCGTGAGGGTCTTCCGGGAGATGGGACATGTGCTGTGTGACGGTCCTCCGGGAGATGGTACATATGCTGTGTGAGGGACCTCCGGGAGATAGGACATGTGCTGTGTGAGTCCCTCCGGGAGATGGGACATGTGATGTGTGAGGGTCCAACGGGAGATGGGACATGTGCTCTGTGAGGGTCCTCCGGGAGATGGGCCATGTGCTGTGCGAGGTTCCTCCAGGAGATGGGATATGTGCTGTGTGAGAGTCCTTCGGGAGAAGGGGCAGGTGCTCTGTGAGCCACTCTGGGAGATGGGACGTGTGCTGTGCGAGGGTCCTCCGGGAGATGGGACATGTGCTCTGTGAGCCACTCTGGGAGATGGGACATGTGCTGTGTGAGCCCCTCCGGGAGATGGGACATGTGCTATGTGAGCCCCTCCAGGAGATGGGACATGTGCTGTGTGAGCCCCTCCGGGAGATGGGACATGTGCTTTGTGAGGTTCTTCCGGGAGATGGGACATGTTCTGCGTGAGGGTCTTCCGGGAGATGGGACATGTGCTGTGTGAGGGTCATCCGGGAGAAGGGACATGTGCTGTGTGAGCACCTCCGGGAGATGGGACATGTGCTGTGTGAGCCCCTCCGGGAGATGGGACATGTGCTGTGTGAGGGTCTTCCGGGAGATGGGACATGTTCTGCGTGTGGGTCTTCCGGGAGATGGGACATGTGCTGTGTG
Organism: Pristiophorus japonicus; assembly: GCF_044704955.1. Taxonomy (NCBI): domain Eukaryota; kingdom Metazoa; phylum Chordata; class Chondrichthyes; family Pristiophoridae; genus Pristiophorus; species Pristiophorus japonicus. The sequence continues at coordinate 46,232 of NW_027254582.1, forward strand.
AGCCCCTCCGGGAGATGGGACATGTGCTGTGTGAGGGTCCTCCGGAAGATGGGGCATGTGCTGTGTGAGGGTCCTCCGGGAGATGGGACATGTGCTGTGTGAGGGTCCTCCGGGAGATGGGACATGTGCTCTGTGAGGGTCCTCCGGGAGATGGGACATGTGCTGTGTGAGGGTCCTCCAGAAGATGGGACATGTGCTGTGTGACGGTCCTCCGGGAGATGGGACATGTGCTGTGTGAGGGTCCTCCGGAAGATGGGGCTTGTGCTGTGTGATGGTCCTCCGGGAGATGGGACATGTGCTGTGTGAGGGTCCTCCGGGAGATTGGACATGTGCTGTGTGAGCCGCTCCGGGAGATGGGACATGTGATGTGTGAGGGTCCAACGGGAGATGGGACATGTGCTGTATGAGGGTCCTCCGGGAGATGGGACATGTGCTGTGCGATGGTGCTCCGGGAGATCGGACATGTGCTGTGCGAGGGTCCTCCGGGAGAAGGGGCATGTGCTCTGTGAGCCACTCTGGGAGATGGGACGTGTGCTGTGCGAGGGTCCTCCGGGAGATGGGACTTGTGTTGTCTGAGCACCTTCGGGAGAGGGGACATGTGCTGTGTGAAGGTCTTCCGGGAGATGGGACATGTTCTGCGTGAGGGTCTTCCGTGAGATGGGACATGTGCTGTGTGACAGTCCTCCGGGAGATGGGACATGTGCTGTGTGAGGGTCCTCCGGAAGATGGGGCATGTGCTGTGTGAGAGTGCACCGGGAGATGGGACATGTGCTATGTGAGGGTCCTCGAGGAGATAGGACATGTGCTGTGTGAGTCCCTCCGGGAGATGGGACATGTGATGTGTGAGGGTCCAACGGGAAATGGGACACGTGCTCTGTGAGGGTCCTCCGGGAGATGGGACATGTGCTGTGCGAGGGTCCTCCAGGAGATGGGACATGTGCTGTGTGAGGGTCCTCCGGGAGAAGGGGCAGGTGCTCTGTGAGCCACTCTGGGAGATGGGACGTGTGCTGTGCGAGGGTCCTCCGGGAGATGGGACATGTGTTGTGTGAGCCCCTCCGGGAGATGGGACATGTGCTGTGTGACGGTACTCCGGGAGATGGGACATGTGCTGTGTGACGGTACTGCGGAAGATGGGGCATGTGCTATGTGAGGGTACACCGGGAGATGGAACATGTGCTGTGTGAGGATCCTCCGGGAGATAGGACATGTGCTGTGTGAGCCCCTCCAGGAGATGGGACATGTGATGTGTGAGGGTCCAACGGGAGATGGGACATGTGCTGTGTGAGGGTCCTCCGGGAGATGGGACATGTGCTGTGCGAGGGTCCTCCAGGAGATGGGACATGTGCCATGTGAGGGTCCTCCGGGAGAAGGGGCATGTGCTCTGTGAGCCACTCTGGGAGATGGGACGTGTGCTGTGCGCGGCTCCTCCCGAAGATGGGACATGTGCTGTGTGAGCACCTCCGGGAGAGGGGACATGTGCTGTGTGAGGGTCCTCCGGGAGAGGGGACATGTGCTGTGTGAGTCCCTTCGGGAGATGGGGCATGTGCTGTATGAGCCCCTCCGGAAGATGGGACATTTGCTGTGTGAGCCGCTCCGGGAGATGGGACATGTGCTGCGAGAGCCCCTCCGGGAGATGGGACATGTGCTGTGTGAGGTTCTTCCGGGAGATGTGACATGTTCTGCGTGAGGTTTTTCCGGGAGATGGGACATGTGCTGTGTGACGGTCCTCCGGGAGATGGGACATGTGCTGTGTGAGGTTCCTCCGGGAGATGGGGTATATGCTGTGTGACGGTCCTCCGGGAGATGGGACATGTGCTGTGTGAGGTTCCTCCGGGAGATGGGGTATATGCTGTGTGAAGGTCCTCTGGGAGATGGGACATGTGCTGTGTGAGGGTCCTCCGGGAGATGGGACATGTGCTGTGTGAGGGTCTTCCCGGAGATGGGACATGTACTGTGTGAGCCCCTCTGGGAGATGAGACATGTGCTGTGTGAGGGTCCTCCGGGAGATGGGGTATATGCTGTGTGAGGGTCCTCTGGGAGATGGGACATGTGCTGTGTGAGGGTCCTCCGGGAAATGGGACATGTGCTGTTTAAGCTCTTCCCGGAGATGGGACATGTGCTGTGTGAGCCCCTCTGGGAGATGAGACATGTGCTGTGTGAGGGTCCTCCGGGAGATGGGGCATGTGCTGTGTGAGCCCCTCCGGGAGATGGGACATGTGCTGTGTGAGCCCCTCCAGGAGATGGGACATGTGCTGTGTGAGCCCCTCCGGGAGATGGGACATGTGCTTTGTGAGGTTCTTCCGGGAGATGGGACATGTTCTGCGTGAGGGTCTTCCGGGAGATGGGACATGTGCTGTGTGACGGTACTCCAGGAGATGGGACATGTGCTGTGTGAGCGTCCTCCGGAAGATGGGGCATGTGCTGTGTGAGGGTCCAACGGGAGATGGGACATGTGCTGTGTGAGGGTCCTCCGGGAGATGGGACATGTGCTGTGTGAGCCCCTCTGGGAGATGAGACATGTGCTGTGTGAGGGTCCTCCGGGAGATGGGGCATGTGCTGTGTGAGCCCCTCCGGGAGATGGGACATGTGCTATGTGAGCCCCTCCAGGAGATGGGACATGTGCTGTGTGAGCCCCTCCGGGAGATGGGACATGTGCTTTGTGAGGTTCTTCCGGGAGATGGGACATGTTCTGCGTGAGGGTCTTCCGGGAGATGGGACATGTGCTGTGTGAGGGTCATCCGGGAGAAGGGACATGTGCTGTGTGAGCACCTCCGGGAGATGGGACATGTGCTGTGTGAGCCCCTCCGGGAGATGGGACATGTGCTGTGTGAGCCCCTCCGGGAGATGGGACATGTGCTGTGTGAGGGTCTTCCAGGAGATGGGACATGTTCTGCGTGTGGGTCTTCCGGGAGATGGGACATGTGCTGTGTGAGCCCCTCCAGGAGATGGGACATGTGCTGTGTGAGGGTCCTCCGGAAGATGGGGCATGTGCTGTGTGAGGGTCCTCCGGGAGATGGGACATGTGCTGTGTGAGGGTCCTCCGGGAGATGGGACATGTGCTCTGTGAGGGTCCTCCGGGAGATGGGACATGTGCTGTGTGAGGGTCCTCCAGAAGATGGGACATGTGCTGTGTGACGGTCCTCCGGGAGATGGGACATGTGCTGTGTGAGGGTCCTCCGGAAGATGGGGCTTGTGCTGTGTGATGGTCCTCCGGGAGATGGGACATGTGCTGTGTGAGGGTCCTCCGGGAGATTGGACATGTGCTGTGTGAGCCCCTCCGGGAGATGGGACATGTGATGTGTGAGGGTCCAACGGGAGATGGGACATGTGCTGTATGAGGGTCCTCCGGGAGATGGGACATGTTCTGTGTGAGGGTCCTCCGGGAGATGGTGCATGTGTTGTGCGAGCCACTCCGGGAGAGGGGACATGTGCTGTGTCAGCCCCTCCGGGCAATGGGACATGTGCTTTGTGAGGGTCCTCCGGGAGTTGGGACAAATGCTGTGCGAGGGTCCTCCGGGAGATGGGACATGTGCCGTGTGAGCCCCTCCCTGAGATGGGACATGTTCTGTGAGGTTGTCCTCCAGGAGAAGGGACAGGTGCTGTGTGAGCCCCTCCGGGAGATGGGACATGTGCTGTGTGAGGGTCTTCCGGGAGATGGGACATGTTCTGCGTGAGGGTCTTCCGGGAGATGGGACATGTGCTGTGTGACGGTCCTCCGGGAGATGGTACATGTGCTGTGTGAGGGTCCTCCGGGAGATAGGACATGTGCTGTGAGTCCCTCCGGGAGATGGGACATGTGATGTGTGCGGGTCCAACGGGAGATGGGACATGTGCTCTGTGAGGGTCCTCCGGGAGATGGACCATGTGCTGTGCGAGGGTCCTCCAGGAGATGGGATATGTGCTGTGTGAGAGTCCTCCGGGAGAAGGGGCAGGTGCTCTGTGAGCCACTCTGCGAGATGGGACGTGTGCTGTGCGAGGGTCCTCCGGGAGATGGGACATGTGCTCTGTGAGGGTCCTCTGGGAGAAGGGGCAGGTGCTCTGTGAGCCACTCTGTGAGATGATACGTGTGCTGTGTGAGGGTCCAATGGGAGATGGGACATGTGCTCTGTGAGGGTCCTCCGGAAGATGGGGCATGTGCTGTGTGAGAGTCCAACGGGAGATGGGACATGTGCTGTGTGAGCCCCTCCGGGATATGGGACGTGTGCTGTGTGAGCCCCTCCGGGAGATGGGACATGTGCTGTGTGAGGGTCTTCCGGGAGATGGGACATGTTCTGCGTGATGGTCTTCCGGGAGATGGGACATGTGCTGTGTGACGGTCCTCCGGGAGATGGGACATGTGCTGTGTGAGGGTCCTCCGGAAGATGGGGCATGTGCTGTGTGAGAGTGCACCGGGAGATGGGACATGTGCTATGTGAGGGTCCTCCGGGAGATAGGACATGTGCTGTGTGAGTCCCTCCGGGAGATGGGACATGTGATGTGTGAGGGTCCAACGGGAGATGGGACATGTGCTCTGTGAGGGTCCTCCGGGAGATGGGACATGTGCTGTGCGAGGGTCCTCCAGGAGATGGGACATGTGCTGTGTGAGGGTCCTCTGGGAGAAGGGGCAGGTGCTCTGTGAGCCACTCTGGGAGATGGGACGTGTGCTGTGTGAGGGTCCAACGGGAGATGGGACATGTGTTGTGTGAGCCTCTCCGGGAGATGGGACATGTGCTGTGTGACGGTACTCCGGGAGATGGGACATGTGCTGTGTGAAGGTACTGCGGAAGATGGGGCATGTGCTATGTGAGGGTACACCGGGAGATGGGACATGTGCTGTGTGAGGATCCTCCGGGAGATAGGACATGTGCTGTGTGAGCCCCTCCAGGAGATGGGACATGTGATGTGTGAGGGTCCAACGGGAGATGGGACATGTGCTGTGCGAGGGTCCTCCAGGAGATGGGAAATGTGCTATGTGAGGGTCCTCCGGGAGAAGGGGCATGTGCTCTGTGAGCCACTCTGGGAGATGGGACGTGTGCTGTGCGCGGCTCCTCCCGGAGATGGGACATGTGCTGTGTGAGCACCTCCGGGAGAGGGGACATGTGCTGTGTGAGGGTCCTCCGGGAGAGGGGACATGTGCTGTGTGAGTCCCTTCGGGAGATGGGGCATGTGCTGTATGAGCCCCTCCGGGAGATGGGACATTTGCTGTGTGAGCCGCTCCGGGAGATGGGACATGTGCTGTGTGAGCCCCTCCGGGAGATGGGACATGTGCTGTGTGAGTCCCTTCGGGAGATGGGGCATGTGCTGTATGAGCCCCTCCGGGAGATGGGACGTGTGCTGTGTGAGCCCCTCCGGGAGATGGGACATGTGCTGTGTGAGGGTCTTCCGGGAGATGTGACATGTTCTGCGTGAGGTTCTTCCGGGAGATGGGACATGTGCTGTGTGACGGTCCTCCGGGAGATGGGACATGTGCTGTGTGAGGTTCCTCTGGGAGATGGGACATGTGCTGTGTGAGGGTCCTCCGGGAGATGGGACATGTGCTGTGTGAGGGTCTTCCCGGAGATGGGACATGTACTGTGTGAGCCCCTCTGGGAGATGAGACACGTGCTGTGTGAGGGTCCTCCGGGAGATGGGGTATATGCTGTGTGAGGGTCCTCTGGGAGATGGGACATGTGCTGTGTGAGGGTCCTCCGGGAGATGGGGCATGTGCTGTGTGAGGGTCCTCTGGGAGATGGGACATGTGCTGTGTGAGGGTCCTCCGGGAGATGGGACATGTGCTGTGTGAGGGTCTTCCCGGAGATGGGACATGTGCTGTGTGAGCCCCTCTGGGAGATGAGACATGTGCTGTGTGAGGGTCCTCCGGGAGATGGGGCATGTGCTGTGTGAGCCCCTCCGGAAGATGGGACATTTGCTGCGAGAGCCCCTCCGGGAGATGGGACGTGTGCTGTATGAGCCCCTCCGGGAGAGGGGACATGTGCTGTGTGAGCCGCTCCGGGAGATGGGACATGTGCTGCGAGAGCCCCTCCGGGAGATGGGACATGTGCTGTGTGAGGGTCTTCCGGGAGATGTGACATGTTCTGCGTGAGGTTCTTCCGGGAGATGGGACATGTGCTGTGTGACGGTCCTCCGGGAGATGGGACATGTGCTGTGTGAGGGTCCTCCGGGAGATGGGGTATATGCTGTGTGAGGGTCCTCTGGGAGATGGGACATGTGCTGTGTGAGGGTCCTCCGGGAGATGGGACATGTGCTGTGTGAGGGTCTTCCCGGAGATGGGACATGTACTGTGTGAGCCCCTCTGGGAGATGAGACATGTGCTGTGTGAGGGTCCTCCGGGAGATGGGGTATATGCTGTGTGAGGGTCCTCTGGGAGATGGGACATGTGCTGTGTGAGGGTCCTCCGGGAGATGGGACATGTGCTGTGTGAGCCCCTCTGGGAGATGAGACATGTGCTGTGTGAGGGTCCTCCGGGAGATGGGGCATGTGCTGTGTGAGCCCCTCCGGGAGATGGGACATGTGCTATGTGAGCCCCTCCAGGAGATGGGACATATGCTGTGTGAGCCCCTCCGGGAGATGGGACATGTGCTTTGTGAGGTTCTTCCGGGAGATGGGACATGTTCTGCGTGAGGGTCTTCCGGGAGATGGGACATGTGCTGTGTGAGGGTCATCCGGGAGAAGGGACATGTGCTGTGTGAGCACCTCCGGGAGATGGGACATGTGCTGTGTGAGCCCCTCCGGGAGATGGGACATGTTCTGCGTGTGGGTCTTCCGGGAGATGGGACATGTGCTGTGTGAGCCCCTCCGGGAGATGGGACATGTGCTGTGTGAGCCCCTCCGGGAGATGGGACATGTGCTGTGTGAGGGTCCTCCGGGAGATGGGTCATGTGCTGTGTGAGGGTCCTCCGGGAGATGGGACATGTGCTCTGTGAGGGTCCTCCGGGAGATGGGACATGTGCTGTGTGAGGGTCCTCCAGAAGATGGGACATGTGCTGTGTGACGGTCCTCCGGGAGATGGGACATGTGCTGTGTGAGGGTCCTCCGGAAGATGGGGCTTGTGCTGTGTGATGGTCCTCCGGGAGATGGGACATGTGCTGTGTGAGGGTCCTCCGGGAGATTGGACATGTGCTGTGTGAGCCCCTCTGGGAGATGGGACATGTGATGTGTGAGGGTCCAACGGGAGATGGGACATGTGCTGTATGAGGGTCCTCCGGGAGATGGGACATGTGCTGTGCGAGGGTCCTCCGGGAGAGGGGACATGTGCTGTGTCAGCCCCTCCGGGCAATGGGACATGTGCTTTGTGAGGGTCCTCCGGGAGTTGGGACAAATGCTGTGCGAGGGTCCTCCGGGAGATGGGACATGTTCTGTGTGAGGGTCCTCCCTGAGATGGGACATGTTCTGTGAGGTTGTCCTCCAGGAGAAGGGACAGGTGCTGTGTGAGCCCCTCCGGGAGATGGGACATGTGCTGTGTGAGGGTCTTCCGGGAGATGGGACATGTTCTGCGTGAGGGTCTTCCGGGAGATGGGACATGTGCTGTGTGACGGTCCTCCGGGAGATGGTACATGTGCTGTGTGAGGGTCCTCCGGGAGATAGGACATGTGCTGTGAGTCCCTCCGGGAGATGGGACATGTGATGTGTGCGGGTCCAACGGGAGATGGGACATGTGCTCTGTGAGGGTCCTCCGGGAGATGGACCATGTGCTGTGCGAGGGTCCTCCAGGAGATGGGATATGTGCTGTGTGAGAGTCCTCCGGGAGAAGGGGCAGGTGCTCTGTGAGCCACTCTGCGAGATGGGACGTGTGCTGTGCGAGGGTCCTCCGGGAGATGGGACATGTGCTCTGTGAGGGTCCTCTGGGAGAAGGGGCAGGTGCTCTGTGAGCCACTCTGTGAGATGATACGTGTGCTGTGTGAGGGTCCAATGGGAGATGGGACATGTGCTCTGTGAGGGTCCTCCGGAAGATGGGGCATGTGCTGTGTGAGAGTCCAACGGGAGATGGGACATGTGCTGTGTGAGCCCCTCCGGGATATGGGACGTGTGCTGTGTGAGCCCCTCCGGGAGATGGGACATGTGCTGTGTGAGGGTCTTCCGGGAGATGGGACATGTTCTGCGTGATGGTCTTCCGGGAGATGGGACATGTGCTGTGTGACGGTCCTCCGGGAGATGGGACATGTGCTGTGTGAGGGTCCTCCGGAAGATGGGGCATGTGCTGTGTGAGAGTGCACCGGGAGATGGGACATGTGCTATGTGAGGGTCCTCCGGGAGATAGGACATGTGCTGTGTGAGTCCCTCCGGGAGATGGGACATGTGATGTGTGAGGGTCCAACGGGAGATGGGACATGTGCTCTGTGAGGGTCCTCCGGGAGATGGGACATGTGCTGTGCGAGGGTCCTCCAGGAGATGGGACATGTGCTGTGTGAGGGTCCTCTGGGAGAAGGGGCAGGTGCTCTGTGAGCCACTCTGGGAGATGGGACGTGTGCTGTGTGAGGGTCCAACGGGAGATGGGACATGTGTTGTGTGAGCCTCTCCGGGAGATGGGACATGTGCTGTGTGATGGTACTCCGGGAGATGGGACATGTGCTGTGTGAAGGTACTGCGGAAGATGGGGCATGTGCTATGTGAGGGTACACCGGGAGATGGGACATGTGCTGTGTGAGGATCCTCCGGGAGATAGGACATGTGCTGTGTGAGCCCCTCCAGGAGATGGGACATGTGATGTGTGAGGGTCCAACGGGAGATGGGACATGTGCTGTGCGAGGGTCCTCCAGGAGATGGGAAATGTGCTATGTGAGGGTCCTCCGGGAGAAGGGGCATGTGCTCTGTGAGCCACTCTGGGAGATGGGACGTGTGCTGTGCGCGGCTCCTCCCGGAGATGGGACATGTGCTGTGTGAGCACCTCCGGGAGAGGGGACATGTGCTGTGTGAGGGTCCTCCGGGAGAGGGGACATGTGCTGTGTGAGTCCCTTCGGGAGATGGGGCATGTGCTGTATGAGCCCCTCCGGGAGATGGGACATTTGCTGTGTGAGCCGCTCCGGGAGATGGGACATGTGCTGTGTGAGCCCCTCCGGGAGATGGGACATGTGCTGTGTGAGTCCCTTCGGGAGATGGGGCATGTGCTGTATGAGCCCCTCCGGGAGATGGGACGTGTGCTGTGTGAGCCCCTCCGGGAGATGGGACATGTGCTGTGTGAGGGTCTTCCGGGAGATGTGACATGTTCTGCGTGAGGTTCTTCCGGGAGATGGGACATGTGCTGTGTGACGGTCCTCCGGGAGATGGGACATGTGCTGTGTGAGGTTCCTCTGGGAGATGGGACATGTGCTGTGTGAGGGTCCTCCGGGAGATGGGACATGTGCTGTGTGAGGGTCTTCCCGGAGATGGGACATGTACTGTGTGAGCCCCTCTGGGAGATGAGACACGTGCTGTGTGAGGGTCCTCCGGGAGATGGGGTATATGCTGTGTGAGGGTCCTCTGGGAGATGGGACATGTGCTGTGTGACGGTCCTCCGGGAGATGGGGCATGTGCTGTGTGAGGGTCCTCTGGGAGATGGGACATGTGCTGTGTGAGGGTCCTCCGGGAGATGGGACATGTGCTGTGTGAGGGTCTTCCCGGAGATGGGACATGTGCTGTGTGAGCCCCTCTGGGAGATGAGACATGTGCTGTGTGAGGGTCCTCCGGGAGATGGGGCATGTGCTGTGTGAGCCCCTCCGGAAGATGGGACATTTGCTGCGAGAGCCCCTCCGGGAGATGGGACGTGTGCTGTATGAGCCCCTCCGGGAGAGGGGACATGTGCTGTGTGAGCCGCTCCGGGAGATGGGACATGTGCTGCGAGAGCCCCTCCGGGAGATGGGACATGTGCTGTGTGAGGGTCTTCCGGGAGATGTGACATGTTCTGCGTGAGGTTCTTCCGGGAGATGGGACATGTGCTGTGTGACGGTCCTCCGGGAGATGGGACATGTGCTGTGTGAGGGTCCTCCGGGAGATGGGGTATATGCTGTGTGAGGGTCCTCTGGGAGATGGGACATGTGCTGTGTGAGGGTCCTCCGGGAGATGGGACATGTGCTGTGTGAGGGTCTTCCCGGAGATGGGACATGTACTGTGTGAGCCCCTCTGGGAGATGAGACATGTGCTGTGTGAGGGTCCTCCGGGAGATGGGGTATATGCTGTGTGAGGGTCCTCTGGGAGATGGGACATGTGCTGTGTGAGGGTCCTCCGGGAGATGGGACATGTGCTGTGTGAGCCCCTCTGGGAGATGAGACATGTGCTGTGTGAGGGTCCTCCGGGAGATGGGGCATGTGCTGTGTGAGCCCCTCCGGGAGATGGGACATGTGCTATGTGAGCCCCTCCAGGAGATGGGACATATGCTGTGTGAGCCCCTCCGGGAGATGGGACATGTGCTTTGTGAGGTTCTTCCGGGAGATGGGACATGTTCTGCGTGAGGGTCTTCCGGGAGATGGGACATGTGCTGTGTGAGGGTCATCCGGGAGAAGGGACATGTGCTGTGTGAGCACCTCCGGGAGATGGGACATGTGCTGTGTGAGCCCCTCCGGGAGATGGGACATGTTCTGCGTGTGGGTCTTCCGGGAGATGGGACATGTGCTGTGTGAGCCCCTCCGGGAGATGGGACATGTGCTGTGTGAGCCCCTCCGGGAGATGGGACATGTGCTGTGTGAGGGTCCTCCGGGAGATGGGTCATGTGCTGTGTGAGGGTCCTCCGGGAGATGGGACATGTGCTCTGTGAGGGTCCTCCGGGAGATGGGACATGTGCTGTGTGAGGGTCCTCCAGAAGATGGGACATGTGCTGTGTGACGGTCCTCCGGGAGATGGGACATGTGCTGTGTGAGAGTCCTCCGGAAGATGGGGCTTGTGCTGTGTGATGGTCCTCCGGGAGATGGGACATGTGCTGTGTGAGGGTCCTCCGGGAGATTGGACATGTGCTGTGTGAGCCCCTCTGGGAGATGGGACATGTGATGTGTGAGGGTCCAACGGGAGATGGGACATGTGCTGTATGAGGGTCCTCCGGGAGATGGGACATGTGCTGTGCGAGGGTCCTCCGGGAGAAGGGGCATGTGCTCTGTGAGCCACTCTGGGAGATGGGACGTGTGCTGTGCGAGGGTCCTCCGGGAGATGGGACTTGTGTTGTCTGAGCACCTCCGGGAGAGGGGACATGTGCTGTGTGAGGGTCTTCTGGGAGATGGGACATGTTCTGCGTGAGGGTCTTCCGGGAGATGGGACATGTGCTGTGTGACGGTCCTCCGGGAGATGGGACATGTGCTGTGTGAGGATCCTCCGGAAGATGGGGCATGTGCTGTGTGAGAGTGCACCGGGAGATGGGACATGTGCTATGTGAGGGTCCTCCAGGAGATAGGACATGCGCTGTGTGAGTCCCTCCGGGAGATGGGACATGTGATGTGTGAGGGTCCAACGGGAGATGGGACATGTGCTCTGTGAGGGTCCTCCGGGAGATGGTACATGTGCTGTGCGAGGGTCCTCCAGGAGATGGGACATGTGCTGTGTGAGGGTCCTCCGGGAGAAGGGGCAGGTGCTCTGTGAGCCACTCTGGGAGATGGGACATGTGCTGTGCGAGGGTCCTCCGGGAGATGGGACATGTGTTGTGTGAGCCCCTCCGGGAGATGGGACATGTGCTGTGTGACGGTACTCCGGGAGATGGGACATGTGCTGTGTGACGGTACTGCGGAAGATGGGGCATGTGCTATGTGAGGGTACACCGGGAGATGGGACATGTGCTGTGTGAGGATCCTCCGGGAGATAGGACATGTGCTGTGTGAGCCCCTCCAGGAGATGGGACATGTGATGTGTGAGGGTCCAACGGGAGATGGGACATGTGCTGTGTGAGGGTGCTCCGGGAGATGGGACATGTGCTGTGCGAGGGTCCTCCAGGAGATGGGACATGTGCCATGTGAGGGTCCTCCGGGAGAAGGGGCATGTGCTCTGTGAGCCACTCTGGGAGATGGGACGTGTGCTGTGCGCGGCTCCTCCCGGAGATGGGACATGAGCTGTGTGAGCACCTCCGGGAGAGGGGACATGTGCTGTGTGAGGGTCCTCCGGTAGAGGGGACATGTGCTGTGTGAGTCCCTTCGGGAGATGGGGCATGTGCTGTATGAGCCCCTCCGGAAGATGGGACATTTGCTGTGTGAGCCGCTCCGGGAGATGGGACGTGTGCTGTGTGAGCCCCTCCGGGAGATGGGACATGTGCTGTGTGAGGGTCTTCCGGGAGATGTGACATGTTCTGCGTGAGGTTCTTCCGGGAGATGGGACATGTGCTATGTGAGCCCCTCCGGGAGATGGGACATGTGCTGTGTGAGGTTCCTCCGGGAGATGGGGTATATGCTGTGTGAGGGTCCTCTGGGAGATGGGACATGTGCTGCGTGAGGGTCCTCCGGGAGATGGGACATGTGCTGTGTGAGGGTCTTCCCGGAGATGGGACATGTACTGTGTGAGCCCCTCTGGGAGATGAGACATGTGCTGTGTGAGGGTCCTCCGGGAGATGGGGTATATGCTGTGTGAGGGTCCTCTGGGAGATGGGACATGTGCTGTGTGAGGGTCCTCCGGGAGATGGGACATGTGCTGTGTGAGCCCCTCTGGGAGATGAGACATGTGCTGTGTGAGGGTCCTCCGGGATATGGGGCATGTGCTGTGTGAGCCCCTCCGGGAGATGGGACATGTGCTATGTGAGCCCCTCCAGGAGATGGGACATGTGCTGTGTGAGCCCCTCCGGGAGATGGGACATGTGCTTTGTGAGGTTCTTCCGGGAGATGGGACATGTTTTGCGTGAGGGTCTTCCGGGAGATGGGACATGTGCTCTGTGAGGGTCCTCCGGGAGATGGGACATGTGCTGTGTGAGGGTCCTCCAGAAGATGGGACATGTGCTGCGTGACGGTCCTCCGGGAGATGGGACATGTGCTGTGTGAGGGTCCTCCGGAAGTTGGGGCTTGTGCTGTGTGATGGTCCTCCGGGAGATGGGACATGTGCTGTGTGAGGGTCCTCCGGGAGATTGGACATGTGCTGTGTGAGCCACTCCGGGAGATGGGACATGTGATGTGTGAGGGTCCAACGGGAGATGGGACATGTGCTGTATGAGGGTACTCCGGGAGATGGGACATGTTCTGTGTGAGGGTCCTCCGGGAGATGGTGCATGTGTTGTGCGAGCCACTCCGGGAGAGGGGACATGTGCTGTGTCAGCCCCTCCGGGCAATGGGACATGTGCTTTGTGAGGGTCCTCCGGGAGATGGGACAAATGCTGTGCGAGGGTCCTCCGGGAGATGGGACATGTGCCGTGTGAGCCCCACCCTGAGATGGGACATGTTCTGTGAGGTTGTCCTCCAAGAGAAGGGACAGGTGCTGTGTGAGCCCCTCCGGGAGATGGGACATGTGCTGTGTGAGGGTCTTCCGGGAGATGGGACATGTTCTGCGTGAGGGTCTTCCGGGAGATGGGACATGTGCTGTGTGACGGTCCTCCGGGAGATGGTACATGTGCTGTGTGAGGGTCCTCCGGGAGATAGGACATGTGCTGTGTGAGTCCCTCCGGGAGATGGGACATGTGATGTGTGAGGGTCCAACGGGAGATGGGACATGTGCTCTGTGAGGGTCTTCCGGGAGATGGACCATGTGCTGTGCGAGGGTCCTCCAGGAGATGGGATATGTGCTGTGCGAGGGTCCTCCGGGAGATGGGACATGTGCTCTGTGAGGGTCCTCTGGGAGAAGGGGCAGGTGCTCTGTGAGCCACTCTGGGAGATGATACGTGTGCTGTGTGAGGGTCCAACGGGAGATGGGACATGTGCTCTGTGAGCCACTCTGGGAGATGGGACGTGTGCTGTGCGAGGGTCCTCCGGGAGATGGGACTTGTGTTGTCTGAGCACCTCCGGGAGAGGGGACATGTGCTGTGTGAGGGTCCTCCGGGATATGGGGCATGTGCTGTGTGAGCCCCTCCGGGATATGGGACGTGTGCTGTGTGAGCCCCTCGGGGAGATGGGACATGTGCTGTGTGAGGGTCTTCCGGGAGATGGGACATGTTCTGCGTGAGGGTCTTCCGGGAGATGGGACATGTGCTGTGTGACGGTCCTCCGGGAGATGGGACATGTGCTGTGTGAGGGTCCTCCGGAAGATGGGGCATGTGCTGTGTGAGAGTGCACCGGGAGATGGGACATGTGCTATGTGAGGGTCCTCCGGGAGATAGGACATGTGCTGTGCGAGGGTCCTCCAGGAGATGAGACATGTGCTGTGTGAGGGTCCTCCGGGAGAAGGGGCAGGTGCTCTGTGAGCCACTCTGGGAGATGGGACGTGTGCTGTGAGAGGGTCCTCCGGGAGATGGGACATGTGTTGTGTGAGCCTCTCCGGGAGATGGGACATGTGCTGTGTGACGGTACTCCGGGAGATGGGACATGTGCTGTGTGACGGTACTGCGGAAGATGGGGCATGTGCTATGTGAGGGTACACCGGGAGATGGGACATGTGCTGTGTGAGGATCCTCCGGGAGATAGGACATGTGCTGTGTGAGCCCCTCCAGGAGATGGGACATGTGATGTGTGAGGGTTTAACGGGAGATGGGACATGTGCTGTGTGAGGGTCCTCCGGGAGATGGGACATGTGCTGTGCGAGGGTCCTCCAGGAGATGGGACATGTGCTATGTGAGGGTCCTCCGGGAGAAGGGGCATGTGCTCTGTGAGCCACTCTGGGAGATGGGACGTGTGCTGTGCGCGGCTCCTCCCGGAGATGGGACATGTGCTGTGTGAGCACCTCCGGGAGAGGGGACATGTGCTGTGTGAGGGTCCTCCGGGAGAGGGGACATGTGCTGTGTGAGTCCCTTCGGGAGATGGGGCATGTGCTGTATGAGCCCCTCCGGGAGATGGGACATGTGCTGCGAGAGCCCCTCCGGGAGATGGGACATGTGCTGTGTGAGCCGCTCCGGGAGATGGGACATGTGCTGTGTGAGGGTCTTCCGGGAGATGTGACATGTTCTGCGTGAGGTTCTTCCGGGAGATGGGACATGTGCTGTGTGACGGTCCTCCGGAAGATGGGACATGTGCTGTGTGAGGTTCCTCCGGGAGATGGGACATGTGCTGTGTGACGGTCTTCCCGGAGATGGGACATGTACTGTGTGAGCCCCTCTGGGAGATGAGACACGTGCTGTGTGAGGGTCCTCCGGGAGATGGGGTATATGCTGTGTGAGGGTCCTCTGGGAGATGGGACATGTGCTGTGTGAGGGTCCTCCGGGAGATGGGACATGTGCTGTGTGAGGGTCTTCCCGGAGATGGGACATGTGCTGTGTGAGCCCCTCCGGGAGATGGGACATGTGCTATGTGAGCCCCTCCAGGAGATGGGACATGTGCTGTGTGAGCCCCTCCGGGAGATGGGACATGTGATGTGTGAGGGTCCAACGGGAGATGGGACATGTGCTGTATGAGGGTACTCCGGGAGATGGGACATGTTCTGTGTGAGGGTCCTCCGGGAGATGGTGCATGTGTTGTGCGAGCCCCTCCGGGAGAGGGGACATGTGCTGTGTCAGCGCCTCCGGGCAATGGGACATGTGCTTTGTGAGGGTCCTCCGGGAGATGGGACATATGCTGTGTGAGGGTCCTCCGGGAGATGGGACATGTGCCGTGTCAGCCCCTCTGGGAGATGGCACATGTGCTGTGAGGTTGTTCTCCAGGAGAAGAGACATGTGCTGTGTGACGGTCCTCCGGGAGATGGGACATGTTCTGTGTGAGGGTCCTCCGGGAGATGAGATATGTGCTATGTGAGCAGCTCCGGGAGATGAGACATGTGCTGCGAGAGCCCCTCCGGGAGATGGGACGTGTGCTGTGTGAGCCCCTCCGGGAGATGGGACATGTGCTGTGTGAGGGTCTTCCGTGAGATGGGACATGTTCTGCGTGAGGGTCTTCCGGGAGATGGGACATGTGCTGTGTGACGGTCCTCCGGGAGATGGGACATGTGCTGTGTGTGGGTCCTCCGGGCGATGGGACGTGTGCTGTGTGAGGGTCCTCCGGAAGATGGGGCATGTGCTGTGTGAGAGTGCACCGGGAGATGGGACATGTGCTATGTGAGGGTCCTCCGGGAGATAGGACATGTGCTGTGTGAGTCCCTCCGGGAGATGGGACATGTGATGTGTGAGGGTCCAACGGGAGATGGGACATGTGCTCTGTGAGGGTCCTCCGGTAGATGGGACATGTGCTGTGCGAGGGTCCTCCAGGAGATGGGACATGTGCTGTGTGAGGGTCCTCCGGGAGAAGGGGCAGGTGCTCTGTGAGCCACTCTGGGAGATGGGACGTGTGCTGTGCGAGGGTCCTCCGGGAGATGGGACATGTGCTGTGTGAGGGTCCTCCGGGAGAAGGGGCAGGTGCTCTGTGAGCCACTCTGGGAGATGATACGTGTGCTGTGCGAGGGTCCAACGGGAGATGGGACATGTGCTCTGTGAGGGTCCTCCGGGAGATGGGACATGTGCTGTGCGAGGGTGCTCCGGGAGATCGGACATGTGCTGTGCGAGGGTCCTCCGGGAGAAGGGGCATGTGCTCTGTGAGCCACTCTGGGAGATGGGACGTGTGCTGTGCGAGGGTCCTCCGGGAGATGGGACTTGTGTTGTCTGAGCACCTCCGGGAGAGGGGACATGTGCTGTGTGAGGGTCCTCCGGGATATGGGGCATGTGCTGTGTGAGCCCCTCCGGGACATGGGACATGTTCTGCGTGAGGGTCTTTCGGGAGATGGGACGTGTGCTGTGTGAGCCCCTCCGGGAGATGGGACATGTGCTGTGTGAGGGTCCTCCGGGCGATGGGACGTGTGCTGTGTGAGGGTACTCCGGGAGATGGGACATGTTCTGTGTGAGGGTCCTCCGGGAGATGGTGCATGTGTTGTGCGAGCCCCTCCGGGAGAGGGGACATATGCTGTGTCAGCGCCTCCGGGCAATGGGACATGTGCTTTGTGAGGGTCCTCCGGGAGATGGGACATATGCTGTGTGAGGGTCCTCCGGGAGATGGGACATGTGCCGTGTCAGCCCCTCTGGGAGATGGCACATGTGCTGTGAGGTTGTTCTCCAGGAGAAGAGACATGTGCTGTGTGACGGTCCTCCGGGAGATGGGACATGTTCTGTGTGAGGGTCCTCCGGGAGATGAGATATGTGCTATGTGAGCAGCTCCGGGAGATGAGACATGTGCTGCGAGAGCCCCTCCGGGAGATGGGACGTGTGCTGTGTGAGCCCCTCCTGGAGATGGGACATGTGCTGTGTGAGGGTCTTCCGTGAGATGGGACATGTTCTGCGTGAGGGTCTTCCGGGAGATGGGACATGTGCTGTGTGACGGTCCTCCGGGAGATGGGACATGTGCAGTGTGAGGGTCCTCCTGGCGATGGGACGTGTGCTGTGTGAGGGTCCTCCGGAAGATGGGGCATGTGCTGTGTGAGAGTGCACCGGGAGATGGGACATGTGCTATGTGAGGGTCCTCCGGGAGATAGGACATGTGCTGTGTGAGTCCCTCCGGGAGATGGGACATGTGATGTGTGAGGGTCCAACGGGAGATGGGACATGTGCTCTGTGAGGGTCCTCCGGTAGATGGGACATGTGCTGTGCGAGGGTCCTCCAGGAGATGGGACATGTGCTGTGTGAGGGTCCTCCGGGAGAAGGGGCAGGTGCTCTGTGAGCCACTCTGGGAGATGGGACGTGTGCTGTGCGAGGGTCCTCCGGGAGATGGGACATGTGCTGTGTGAGGGTCCTCCGGGAGAAGGGGCAGGTGCTCTGTGAGCCACTCTGGGAGATGATACGTGTGCTGTGCGAGGGTCCAACGGGAGATGGGACATGTGCTCTGTGAGGGTCCTCCGGGAGATGGGACATGTGCTGTGCGAGGGTGCTCCGGGAGATCGGACATGTGCTGTGCGAGGGTCCTCCGGGAGAAGGGGCATGTGCTCTGTGAGCCACTCTGGGAGATGGGACGTGTGCTGTGCGAGGGTCCTCCGGGAGATGGGACTTGTGTTGTCTGAGCACCTCCGGGAGAGGGGACATGTGCTGTGTGAGGGTCCTCCGGGATATGGGGCATGTGCTGTGTGAGCCCCTCCGGGACATGGGACATGTTCTGCGTGAGGGTCTTCCGGGAGATGGGACGTGTGCTGTGTGAGCCCCTCCGGGAGATGGGACATGTGCTGTGTGAGGGTCCTCCGGGCGATGGGACGTGTGCTGTGTGAGGGTACTCCGGGAGATGGGACATGTTCTGTGTGAGGGTCCTCCGGGAGATGGTGCATGTGTTGTGCGAGCCCCTCCGGGAGAGGGGACATATGCTGTGTCAGCGCCTCCGGGCAATGGGACATGTGCTTTGTGAGGGTCCTCCGGGAGATGGGACATATGCTGTGTGAGGGTCCTCCGGGAGATGGGACATGTGCCGTGTCAGCCCCTCTGGGAGATGGCACATGTGCTGTGAGGTTGTTCTCCAGGAGAAGAGACATGTGCTGTGTGACGGTCCTCCGGGAGATGGGACATGTTCTGTGTGAGGGTCCTCCGGGAGATGAGATATGTGCTATGTGAGCAGCTCCGGGAGATGAGACATGTGCTGCGAGAGCCCCTCCGGGAGATGGGACGTGTGCTGTGTGAGCCCCTCCTGGAGATGGGACATGTGCTGTGTGAGGGTCTTCCGTGAGATGGGACATGTTCTGCGTGAGGGTCTTCCGGGAGATGGGACATGTGCTGTGTGACGGTCCTCCGGGAGATGGGACATGTGCAGTGTGAGGGTCCTCCTGGCGATGGGACGTGTGCTGTGTGAGGGTCCTCCGGAAGATGGGGCATGTGCTGTGTGAGAGTGCACCGGGAGATGGGACATGTGCTATGTGAGGGTCCTCCGGGAGATAGGACATGTGCTGTGTGAGTCCCTCCGGGAGATGGGACATGTGATGTGTGAGGGTCCAACGGGAGATGGGACATGTGCTCTGTGAGGGTCCTCCGGTAGATGGGACATGTGCTGTGCGAGGGTCCTCCAGGAGATGGGACATGTGCTGTGTGAGGGTCCTCCGGGAGAAGGGGCAGGTGCTCTGTGAGCCACTCTGGGAGATGGGACGTGTGCTGTGCGAGGGTCCTCCGGGAGATGGGACATGTGCTGTGTGAGGGTCCTCCGGGAGAAGGGGCAGGTGCTCTGTGAGCCACTCTGGGAGATGATACGTGTGCTGTGCGAGGGTCCAACGGGAGATGGGACATGTGCTCTGTGAGGGTCCTCCGGGAGATGGGACATGTGCTGTGCGAGGGTGCTCCGGGAGATCGGACATGTGCTGTGCGAGGGTCCTCCGGGAGAAGGGGCATGTGCTCTGTGAGCCACTCTGGGAGATGGGACGTGTGCTGTGCGAGGGTCCTCCGGGAGATGGGACTTGTGTTGTCTGAGCACCTCCGGGAGAGGGGACATGTGCTGTGTGAGGGTCCTCCGGGATATGGGGCATGTGCTGTGTGAGCCCCTCCGGGACATGGGACATGTTCTGCGTGAGGGTCTTCCGGGAGATGGGACGTGTGCTGTGTGAGCCCCTCCGGGAGATGGGACATGTGCTGTGTGAGGGTCCTCCGGGCGATGGGACGTGTGCTGTGTGAGGGTACTCCGGGAGATGGGACATGTTCTGTGTGAGGGTCCTCCGGGAGATGGTGCATGTGTTGTGCGAGCCCCTCCGGGAGAGGGGACATATGCTGTGTCAGCGCCTCCGGGCAATGGGACATGTGCTTTGTGAGGGTCCTCCGGGAGATGGGACATATGCTGTGTGAGGGTCCTCCGGGAGATGGGACATGTGCCGTGTCAGCCCCTCTGGGAGATGGCACATGTGCTGTGAGGTTGTTCTCCAGGAGAAGAGACATGTGCTGTGTGACGGTCCTCCGGGAGATGGGACATGTTCTGTGTGAGGGTCCTCCGGGAGATGAGATATGTGCTATGTGAGCAGCTCCGGGAGATGAGACATGTGCTGCGAGAGCCCCTCCGGGAGATGGGACGTGTGCTGTGTGAGCCCCTCCTGGAGATGGGACATGTGCTGTGTGAGGGTCTTCCGTGAGATGGGACATGTTCTGCGTGAGGGTCTTCCGGGAGATGGGACATGTGCTGTGTGACGGTCCTCCGGGAGATGGGACATGTGCTGTGTGAGGGTCCTCCGGGCGATGGGACGTGTGCTGTGTGAGGGTCCTCCGGAAGATGGGACATGTGCTGTATGAGGGTACTCCGGGAGATGGGACATGTTCTGTGTGAGGGTCCTCCGGGAGATGGTGCATGTGTTGTGCGAGCCCCTCCGGGAGAGGGGACATGTGCTGTGTCAGCGCCTCCGGGCAATGGGACATGTGCTTTGTGAGGGTCCTCCGGGAGATGGGACATATGCTGTGTGAGGGTCCTCCGGGAGATGGGACATATGCTGTGTGAGGGTCCTCCGGGAGATGGGACATGTGCTGTGAGGTTGTTCTCCAGGAGAAGAGACATGTGCTGTGTGACGGTCCTCTGGGAGATGGGACATGTGCTATGTGAGGGTCCTCCGGGAGATAGGACATGTGCTGTGTGAGTCCCTCCGGGAGATGGGACATGTGATGTGTGAGGGTCCAACGGGAGATGGGACATGTGCTCTGTGAGGGTCCTCCGGTAGATGGGACATGTGCTGTGCGAGGGTCCTCCAGGAGATGGGACATGTGCTGTGTGAGGGTCCTCCGGGAGAAGGGGCAGGTGCTCTGTGAGCCACTCTGGGAGATGGGACGTGTGCTGTGCGAGGGTCCTCCGGGAGATGGGACATGTGCTGTGTGAGGGTCCTCCGGGAGAAGGGGCAGGTGCTCTGTGAGCCACTCTGGGAGATGATACGTGTGCTGTGCGAGGGTCCAACGGGAGATGGGACATGTGCTCTGTGAGGGTCCTCCGGGAGATGGGACATGTGCTCTGTGAGCCACTCTGGGAGATGGGACGTGTGCTGTGCGAGGGTCCTCCGGGAGATGGGACTTGTGTTGTCTGAGCACCTCCGGGAGAGGGGACATGTGCTGTGTGAGGGTCCTCCGGGATATGGGGCATGTGCTGTGTGAGCCCCTCCGGGATATGTGGCATGTGCTGTGTGAGCCCCTCCGGGAGATGGGACGTGTGCTGTGTGAGCCCCTCCGGGAGATGGGACATGTGCTGTGTGAGGGTCTTCCGGGAGATGGGACATGTTCTGCGTGAGGGTCTTCCGGGAGATGGGACATGTGCTGTGTGACGGTCCTCCGGGAGATGGGACATGTGCTGTGTGAGGGTCCTCCGGAAGATGGGGCATGTGCTGTGTGAGAGTGCACCGGGAGATGGGACATGTGATGTGTGAGGGTCCTCCGGGAGATAGGACATGTGCCGTGTGAGCCCCTCTGGGAGATGGCACATGTGCTGTGAGGTTGTTCTCCAGGAGAAGAGACATGTGCTGTGTGACGGTCCTCCGGGAGATGGGACATGTTCTGTGTGAGGGTCCTCCGGGAGATGAGATATGTGCTATGTGAGCAGCTCCGGGAGATGAGACATGTGCTGCGAGAGCCCCTCCGGGAGATGGGACGTGTGCTGTGTGAGCCCCTCCGGGAGATGGGACATGTGCTGTGTGAGGGTCTTCCGTGAGATGGGACATGTTCTGCGTGAGGGTCTTCCGGGAGATGGGACATGTGCTGTGTGACGGTCCTCCGGGAGATGGGACATGTGCTGTGTGAGGGTCCTCCGGGCGATGGGACGTGTGCTGTGTGAGGGTCCTCCGGAAGATGGGACATGTGCTGTATGAGGGTACTCCGGGAGATGGGACATGTTCTGTGTGAGGGTCCTCCGGGAGATGGTGCATGTGGTGTGCGAGCCCCTCCGGGAGAGGGGACATGTGCTGTGTCAGCGCCTCCGGGCAATGGGACATGTGCTTTGTGAGGGTCCTCCGGGAGATGGGACATATGCTGTGTGAGGGTCCTCCGGGAGATGGGACATATGCTGTGTGAGGGTCCTCCGGGAGATGGGACATGTGCTGTGAGGTTGTTCTCCAGGAGAAGAGACATGTGCTGTGTGACGGTCCTCTGGGAGATGGGACATGTTCTGTGTGAGGGTCCTCCGGGAGATGAGATATGTGTTATGTGAGCAGCTCCGGGAGATGAGACATGTGCTGCGAGAGCCCCTCCGGGAGATGGGACGTGTGCTGTGTGAGCCCCTCCGGGAGATGGGACATGTGCTGTGTGAGGGTCTTCCGTGAGATGGGACATGTTCTGCGTGAGGGTCTTCCGGGAGATGGGACATGTGCTGTGTGACGGTCCTCCGGGAGATGGGACATGTGCTGTGTGAGGGTCCTCCGGGCGATGGGACGTGTGCTGTGTGAGGGTCCTCCGGAAGATGGGGCATGTGCTGTGTGAGAGTGCACCGGGAGATGGGACATGTGCTATGTGAGGGTCCTCCGGGAGATAGGACATGTGCTGTGTGAGTCCCTCCGGGAG
Organism: Pristiophorus japonicus; assembly: GCF_044704955.1. Classification (NCBI taxonomy): domain Eukaryota; kingdom Metazoa; phylum Chordata; class Chondrichthyes; family Pristiophoridae; genus Pristiophorus; species Pristiophorus japonicus. The sequence goes on from NW_027254582.1 coordinate 68,607, forward strand.
ATGGGACATGTGATGTGTGAGGGTCCAACGGGAGATGGGACATGTGCTCTGTGAGGGTCCTCCGGTAGATGGGACATGTGCTGTGCGAGGGTCCTCCAGGAGATGGGACATGTGCTGTGTGAGGGTCCTCCGGGAGAAGGGGCAGGTGCTCTGTGAGCCACTCTGGGAGATGGGACGTGTGCTGTGCGAGGGTCCTCCGGGAGATGGGACATGTGCTGTGTGAGGGTCCTCCGGGAGAAGGGGCAGGTGCTCTGTGAGCCACTCTGGGAGATGATACGTGTGCTGTGCGAGGGTCCAACGGGAGATGGGACATGTGCTCTGTGAGGGTCCTCCAGGAGATGGGACATGTGCTCTGTGAGCCACTCTGGGAGATGGGACGTGTGCTGTGCGAGGGTCCTCCGGGAGATGGGACTTGTGTTGTCTGAGCACCTCCGGGAGAGGGGACATGTGCTGTGTGAGGTTCCTCCGGGATATGGGGCATGTGCTGTGTGAGCCCCTCCGGGATATGGGGCATGTGCTGTGTGAGCCCCTCCGGGAGATGGGACATGTGCTGTGTGAGCCCCTCCGGGAGATGGGACATGTGCTGTGTGAGGGTCTTCCGGGAGATGGGACATGTTCTGCGTGAGGGTCTTCCGGGAGATGGGACATGTGCTGTGTGACGGTCCTCCGGGAGATGGGACATGTGCTGTGTGAGGGTCCTCCGGAAGATGGGGCATGTGCTGTGTGAGAGTGCACCGGGAGATGGGACATGTGCTATGTGAGGGTCCTCCGGGAGATAGGACATGTGCTGTGTGAGTCCCTCCGGGAGATGGGACATGTGATGTGTGAGGGTCCAACGGGAGATGGGACATGTGCTCTGTGAGGGTCCTCCGGTAGATGGGACATGTGCTGTGCGAGGGTCCTCCAGGAGATGGGACATGTGCTGTGTGAGGGTCCTCCGGGAGAAGGGGCAGGTGCTCTGTGAGCCACTCTGGGAGATGGGACGTGTGCTGTGCGAGGGTCCTCCGGGAGATGGGACATGTGCTGTGTGAGGGTCCTCCGGGAGAAGGGGCAGGTGCTCTGTGAGCCACTCTGGGAGATGGGACGTGTGCTGTGTGAGGGTCCTCCGGAAGATGGGACATGTGCTGTGTGAGGGTCTTCCGTGAGATGGGACATGTTCTGCGTGAGGGTCTTCCGGGAGATGGGACATGTGCTGTGTGACGGTCCTCCGGGAGATGGGACATGTGCAGTGTGAGGGTCCTCCGGGCGATGGGACGTGTGCTGTGTGAGGGTCCTCCGGAAGATGGGGCATGTGCTGTGTGAGAGTGCACCGGGAGATGGGACATGTGCTATGTGAGGGTCCTCCGGGAGATAGGACATGTGCTGTGTGAGTCCCTCCGGGAGATGGGACATGTGATGTGTGAGGGTCCAACGGGAGATGGGACATGTGCTCTGTGAGGGTCCTCCGGTAGATGGGACATGTGCTGTGCGAGGGTCCTCCAGGAGATGGGACATGTGCTGTGTGAGGGTCCTCCGGGAGAAGGGGCAGGTGCTCTGTGAGCCACTCTGGGAGATGGGACGTGTGCTGTGCGAGGGTCCTCCGGGAGATGGGACATGTGTTGTGTGAGCCCCTCCGGGAGATGGGACATGTGCTGTGTGACGGTACTCCGGGAGATGGGACGTGTGCTGTGCGAGGGTCCTCCGGGAGATGGGACATGTGATGTGTGACGGTACTCCGGGAGATGGGACATGTGCTGTGTGACGGTACTGCGGAAGATGGGGCATGTGCTATGTGAGGGTACACCGGGAGATGGGACATGTGCTGTGTGAGGATCCTCCGGGAGATAGGACATGTGCTGTGTGAGCCCCTCCAGGAGATGGGACATGTGATGTGTGAGGGTCCAACGGGAGATGGGACATGTGCTGTGTGAGGGTCCTCCGGGAGATGGGACATGTGCTGTGCGAGGGTCCTCCAGGAGATGGGACATGTGCTATGTGAGGGTCCTCCGGGAGAAGGGGCATGTGCTCTGTGAGCCACTCTGGGAGATGGGACGTGTGCTGTGCGCGGCTCCCCCCGGAGATGGGACATGTGCTGTGTGAGCACCTCCGGGAGATGGACCATGTGCTGTGCGAGGGTCCTCCAGGAGATGGGACATGTGCTGTGTGAGAGTCCTCCGGGAGATGGGACATGTGCTGTGTGAGGGTCCTCCGGGAGATGGGACACGTGCTGTGCGAGGGTCCTCCAGGAGATGGGACATGTGCTGTGTGAGAGTCCTCCGGGAGAAGGGGCAGGTGCTCTGTGAGCCACTCTGCGAGATGGGACGTGTGCTGTGCGAGGGTCCTCCGGGAGATGGGACATGTGCTCTGTGAGGGTCCTCTGGGAGAAGGGGCAGGTGCTCTGTGAGCCACTCTGGGAGACGATACGTGTGCTGTGTGAGGGTCCAACGGGAGATGGGACATGTGCTCTGTGAGCCACTCTGGGAGATGGGACGTGTGCTGTGCGAGGGTCCTCCGGGAGATGGGACTTGTGTTGTCTGAGCACCTCCGGGAGAGGGGACATGTGCTGTGTGAGGGTCCTCCGGGATATGGGGCATGTGCTGTGTGAGCCCCACCGGGATATGGGACGTGTGCTGTGTGAGCACCTCGGGGAGATGGGACATGTGCTGTGTGAGGGTCTTCCGGTAGATGGGACATGTTCTGCGTGAGGGTCTTCCGGGAGATGGGACATGTGCTGTGTGACGGTCCTCCGGGAGATGGGACATGTGCTGTGTGAGGGTCCTCCGGAAGATGGGGCATGTGCTGTGTGAGAGTGCACCGGGAGATGGGACATGTGCTATGTGAGGGTCCTCCGGGAGATAGGACATGTGCTGTGTGAGTCCCTCCGGGAGATGGGACATGTGATGTGTGAGGGTCCAACGGGAGATGGGACATGTGCTCTGTGAGGGTCCTCCGGGAGATGGGACATGTGCTGTGCGAGGGTCCTCCAGGAGATGGGACATGTGCTGTGTGAGGGTCCTCCGGGAGAAGGGGCAGGTGCTCTGTGAGCCACTCTGGGAGATGGGACGTGTGCTGTGCGAGGGTCCTCCGGGAGATGGGACATGTGTTGTGTGAGCCTCTCCGGGAGATGGGACATGTGCTGTGTGACGGTACTCCGGGAGATGGGACATGTGCTGTGTGACGGTACTGCGGAAGATGGGGCATGTGCTATGTGAGGGTACACCGGGAGATGGGACATGTGCTGTGTGAGGATCCTCCGGGAGATAGGACATGTGCTGTGTGAGCCCCTCCAGGAGATGGGACATGTGATGTGTGAGGGTCCAACGGGAGATGGGACATGTGCTGTGTGAGGGTCCTCCGGGAGATGGGACATGTGCTGTGCGAGGGTCCTCCAGGAGATGGGACATGTGCTATGTGAGGGTCCTCCGGGAGAAGGGGCATGTGCTCTGTGAGCCACTCTGGGAGATGGGACGTGTGCTGTGCGTGGCTCCTCCCGGAGATGGGACATGTGCTGTGTGAGCACCTCCGGGAGAGGGGACATGTGCTGTGTGAGGGTCCTCCGGGAGAGGGGACATGTGCTGTGTGAGTCCCTTCGGGAGATGGGGCATGTGCTGTATGAGCCCCTCCGGGAGATGGGACATTTGCTGCGAGAGCCCCTCCGGGAGATGGGACGTGTGCTGTATGAGCCCCTCCGGGAGAGGGGACATGTGCTGTGTGAGCCGCTCCGGGAGATGGGACATGTGCTGCGAGAGCCCCTCCGGGAGATGGGACATGTGCTGTGTGAGGGTCTTCCGGGAGATGTGACATGTTCTGCGTGAGGTTCTTCCGGGAGATGGGACATGTGCTGTGTGACGGTCCTCCGGGAGATGGGACATGTGCTGTGTGAGGGTCCTCCGGGAGATGGGGTATATGCTGTGTGAGGGTCCTCTGGGAGATGGGACATGTGCTGTGTGAGGGTCCTCCGGGAGATGGGACATGTGCTGTGTGAGGGTCTTCCCGGAGATGGGACATGTACTGTGTGAGCCCCTCTGGGAGATGAGACATGTGCTGTGTGAGGGTCCTCCGGGAGATGGGGTATATGCTGTGTGAGGGTCCTCTGGGAGATGGGACATGTGCTGTGTGAGGGTCCTCCGGGAGATGGGACATGTGCTGTGTGAGCCCCTCTGGGAGATGAGACATGTGCTGTGTGAGGGTCCTCCGGGAGATGGGGCATGTGCTGTGTGAGCCCCTCCGGGAGATGGGACATGTGCTATGTGAGCCCCTCCAGGAGATGGGACATATGCTGTGTGAGCCCCTCCGGGAGATGGGACATGTGCTTTGTGAGGTTCTTCCGGGAGATGGGACATGTTCTGCGTGAGGGTCTTCCGGGAGATGGGACATGTGCTGTGTGAGGGTCATCCGGGAGAAGGGACATGTGCTGTGTGAGCACCTCCGGGAGATGGGACATGTGCTGTGTGAGCCCCTCCGGGAGATGGGACATGTTCTGCGTGTGGGTCTTCCGGGAGATGGGACATGTGCTGTGTGAGCCCCTCCGGGAGATGGGACATGTGCTGTGTGAGCCCCTCCGGGAGATGGGACATGTGCTGTGTGAGGGTCCTCCGGGAGATGGGTCATGTGCTGTGTGAGGGTCCTCCGGGAGATGGGACATGTGCTCTGTGAGGGTCCTCCGGGAGATGGGACATGTGCTGTGTGAGGGTCCTCCAGAAGATGGGACATGTGCTGTGTGACGGTCCTCCGGGAGATGGGACATGTGCTGTGTGAGGGTCCTCCGGAAGATGGGGCTTGTGCTGTGTGATGGTCCTCCGGGAGATGGGACATGTGCTGTGTGAGGGTCCTCCGGGAGATTGGACATGTGCTGTGTGAGCCCCTCTGGGAGATGGGACATGTGATGTGTGAGGGTCCAACGGGAGATGGGACATGTGCTGTATGAGGGTCCTCCGGGAGATGGGACATGTGCTGTGCGAGGGTCCTCCGGGAGAGGGGACATGTGCTGTGTCAGCCCCTCCGGGCAATGGGACATGTGCTTTGTGAGGGTCCTCCGGGAGTTGGGACAAATGCTGTGCGAGGGTCCTCCGGGAGATGGGACATGTTCTGTGTGAGGGTCCTCCCTGAGATGGGACATGTTCTGTGAGGTTGTCCTCCAGGAGAAGGGACAGGTGCTGTGTGAGCCCCTCCGGGAGATGGGACATGTGCTGTGTGAGGGTCTTCCGGGAGATGGGACATGTTCTGCGTGAGGGTCTTCCGGGAGATGGGACATGTGCTGTGTGACGGTCCTCCGGGAGATGGTACATGTGCTGTGTGAGGGTCCTCCGGGAGATAGGACATGTGCTGTGAGTCCCTCCGGGAGATGGGACATGTGATGTGTGCGGGTCCAACGGGAGATGGGACATGTGCTCTGTGAGGGTCCTCCGGGAGATGGACCATGTGCTGTGCGAGGGTCCTCCAGGAGATGGGATATGTGCTGTGTGAGAGTCCTCCGGGAGAAGGGGCAGGTGCTCTGTGAGCCACTCTGCGAGATGGGACGTGTGCTGTGCGAGGGTCCTCCGGGAGATGGGACATGTGCTCTGTGAGGGTCCTCTGGGAGAAGGGGCAGGTGCTCTGTGAGCCACTCTGTGAGATGATACGTGTGCTGTGTGAGGGTCCAATGGGAGATGGGACATGTGCTCTGTGAGGGTCCTCCGGAAGATGGGGCATGTGCTGTGTGAGAGTCCAACGGGAGATGGGACATGTGCTGTGTGAGCCCCTCCGGGATATGGGACGTGTGCTGTGTGAGCCCCTCCGGGAGATGGGACATGTGCTGTGTGAGGGTCTTCCGGGAGATGGGACATGTTCTGCGTGATGGTCTTCCGGGAGATGGGACATGTGCTGTGTGACGGTCCTCCGGGAGATGGGACATGTGCTGTGTGAGGGTCCTCCGGAAGATGGGGCATGTGCTGTGTGAGAGTGCACCGGGAGATGGGACATGTGCTATGTGAGGGTCCTCCGGGAGATAGGACATGTGCTGTGTGAGTCCCTCCGGGAGATGGGACATGTGATGTGTGAGGGTCCAACGGGAGATGGGACATGTGCTCTGTGAGGGTCCTCCGGGAGATGGGACATGTGCTGTGCGAGGGTCCTCCAGGAGATGGGACATGTGCTGTGTGAGGGTCCTCTGGGAGAAGGGGCAGGTGCTCTGTGAGCCACTCTGGGAGATGGGACGTGTGCTGTGTGAGGGTCCAACGGGAGATGGGACATGTGTTGTGTGAGCCTCTCCGGGAGTTGGGACATGTGCTGTGTGACGGTACTCCGGGAGATGGGACATGTGCTGTGTGAAGGTACTGCGGAAGATGGGGCATGTGCTATGTGAGGGTACACCGGGAGATGGGACATGTGCTGTGTGAGGATCCTCCGGGAGATAGGACATGTGCTGTGTGAGCCCCTCCAGGAGATGGGACATGTGATGTGTGAGGGTCCAACGGGAGATGGGACATGTGCTGTGCGAGGGTCCTCCAGGAGATGGGAAATGTGCTATGTGAGGGTCCTCCGGGAGAAGGGGCATGTGCTCTGTGAGCCACTCTGGGAGATGGGACGTGTGCTGTGCGCGGCTCCTCCCGGAGATGGGACATGTGCTGTGTGAGCACCTCCGGGAGAGGGGACATGTGCTGTGTGAGGGTCCTCCGGGAGAGGGGACATGTGCTGTGTGAGTCCCTTCGGGAGATGGGGCATGTGCTGTATGAGCCCCTCCGGGAGATGGGACATTTGCTGTGTGAGCCGCTCCGGGAGATGGGACATGTGCTGTGTGAGCCCCTCCGGGAGATGGGACATGTGCTGTGTGAGTCCCTTCGGGAGATGGGGCATGTGCTGTATGAGCCCCTCCGGGAGATGGGACGTGTGCTGTGTGAGCCCCTCCGGGAGATGGGACATGTGCTGTGTGAGGGTCTTCCGGGAGATGTGACATGTTCTGCGTGAGGTTCTTCCGGGAGATGGGACATGTGCTGTGTGACGGTCCTCCGGGAGATGGGACATGTGCTGTGTGAGGTTCCTCTGGGAGATGGGACATGTGCTGTGTGAGGGTCCTCCGGGAGATGGGACATGTGCTGTGTGAGGGTCTTCCCGGAGATGGGACATGTACTGTGTGAGCCCCTCTGGGAGATGAGACACGTGCTGTGTGAGGGTCCTCCGGGAGATGGGGTATATGCTGTGTGAGGGTCCTCTGGGAGATGGGACATGTGCTGTGTGACGGTCCTCCGGGAGATGGGGCATGTGCTGTGTGAGGGTCCTCTGGGAGATGGGACATGTGCTGTGTGAGGGTCCTCCGGGAGATGGGACATGTGCTGTGTGAGGGTCTTCCCGGAGATGGGACATGTGCTGTGTGAGCCCCTCTGGGAGATGAGACATGTGCTGTGTGAGGGTCCTCCGGGAGATGGGGCATGTGCTGTGTGAGCCCCTCCGGAAGATGGGACATTTGCTGCGAGAGCCCCTCCGGGAGATGGGACGTGTGCTGTATGAGCCCCTCCGGGAGAGGGGACATGTGCTGTGTGAGCCGCTCCGGGAGATGGGACATGTGCTGCGAGAGCCCCTCCGGGAGATGGGACATGTGCTGTGTGAGGGTCTTCCGGGAGATGTGACATGTTCTGCGTGAGGTTCTTCCGGGAGATGGGACATGTGCTGTGTGACGGTCCTCCGGGAGATGGGACATGTGCTGTGTGAGGGTCCTCCGGGAGATGGGGTATATGCTGTGTGAGGGTCCTCTGGGAGATGGGACATGTGCTGTGTGAGGGTCCTCCGGGAGATGGGACATGTGCTGTGTGAGGGTCTTCCCGGAGATGGGACATGTACTGTGTGAGCCCCTCTGGGAGATGAGACATGTGCTGTGTGAGGGTCCTCCGGGAGATGGGGTATATGCTGTGTGAGGGTCCTCTGGGAGATGGGACATGTGCTGTGTGAGGGTCCTCCGGGAGATGGGACATGTGCTGTGTGAGCCCCTCTGGGAGATGAGACATGTGCTGTGTGAGGGTCCTCCGGGAGATGGGGCATGTGCTGTGTGAGCCCCTCCGGGAGATGGGACATGTGCTATGTGAGCCCCTCCAGGAGATGGGACATATGCTGTGTGAGCCCCTCCGGGAGATGGGACATGTGCTTTGTGAGGTTCTTCCGGGAGATGGGACATGTTCTGCGTGAGGGTCTTCCGGGAGATGGGACATGTGCTGTGTGAGGGTCATCCGGGAGAAGGGACATGTGCTGTGTGAGCACCTCCGGGAGATGGGACATGTGCTGTGTGAGCCCCTCCGGGAGATGGGACATGTTCTGCGTGTGGGTCTTCCGGGAGATGGGACATGTGCTGTGTGAGCCCCTCCGGGAGATGGGACATGTGCTGTGTGAGCCCCTCCGGGAGATGGGACATGTGCTGTGTGAGGGTCCTCCGGGAGATGGGTCATGTGCTGTGTGAGGGTCCTCCGGGAGATGGGACATGTGCTCTGTGAGGGTCCTCCGGGAGATGGGACATGTGCTGTGTGAGGGTCCTCCAGAAGATGGGACATGTGCTGTGTGACGGTCCTCCGGGAGATGGGACATGTGCTGTGTGAGAGTCCTCCGGAAGATGGGGCTTGTGCTGTGTGAGCCCCTCTGGGAGATGAGACATGTGCTGTGTGAGGGTCCTCCGGGAGATGGGGTATATGCTGTGTGAGGGTCCTCTGGGAGATGGGACATGTGCTGTGTGAGGGTCCTCCGGGAGATGGGACATGTGCTGTGTGAGCCCCTCTGGGAGATGAGACATGTGCTGTGTGAGGGTCCTCCGGGAGATGGGGCATGTGCTGTGTGAGCCCCTCCGGGAGATGGGACATGTGCTATGTGAGCCCCTCCAGGAGATGGGACATATGCTGTGTGAGCCCCTCCGGGAGATGGGACATGTGCTTTGTGAGGTTCTTCCGGGAGATGGGACATGTTCTGCGTGAGGGTCTTCCGGGAGATGGGACATGTGCTGTGTGAGGGTCATCCGGGAGAAGGGACATGTGCTGTGTGAGCACCTCCGGGAGATGGGACATGTGCTGTGTGAGCCCCTCCGGGAGATGGGACATGTTCTGCGTGTGGGTCTTCCGGGAGATGGGACATGTGCTGTGTGAGCCCCTCCGGGAGATGGGACATGTGCTGTGTGAGCCCCTCCGGGAGATGGGACATGTGCTGTGTGAGGGTCCTCCGGGAGATGGGTCATGTGCTGTGTGAGGGTCCTCCGGGAGATGGGACATGTGCTCTGTGAGGGTCCTCCGGGAGATGGGACATGTGCTGTGTGAGGGTCCTCCAGAAGATGGGACATGTGCTGTGTGACGGTCCTCCGGGAGATGGGACATGTGCTGTGTGAGAGTCCTCCGGAAGATGGGGCTTGTGCTGTGTGATGGTCCTCCGGGAGATGGGACATGTGCTGTGTGAGGGTCCTCCGGGAGATTGGACATGTGCTGTGTGAGCCCCTCTGGGAGATGGGACATGTGATGTGTGAGGGTCCAACGGGAGATGGGACATGTGCTGTATGAGGGTCCTCCGGGAGATGGGACATGTGCTGTGCGAGGGTCCTCCGGGAGAAGGGGCATGTGCTCTGTGAGCCACTCTGGGAGATGGGACGTGTGCTGTGCGAGGGTCCTCCGGGAGATGGGACTTGTGTTGTCTGAGCACCTCCGGGAGAGGGGACATGTGCTGTGTGAGGGTCTTCTGGGAGATGGGACATGTTCTGCGTGAGGGTCTTCCGGGAGATGGGACATGTGCTGTGTGACGGTCCTCCGGGAGATGGGACATGTGCTGTGTGAGGATCCTCCGGAAGATGGGGCATGTGCTGTGTGAGAGTGCACCGGGAGATGGGACATGTGCTATGTGAGGGTCCTCCAGGAGATAGGACATGCGCTGTGTGAGTCCCTCCGGGAGATGGGACATGTGATGTGTGAGGGTCCAACGGGAGATGGGACATGTGCTCTGTGAGGGTCCTCCGGGAGATGGTACATGTGCTGTGCGAGGGTCCTCCAGGAGATGGGACATGTGCTGTGTGAAGGTCCTCCGGGAGAAGGGGCAGGTGCTCTGTGAGCCACTCTGGGAGATGGGACATGTGCTGTGCGAGGGTCCTCCGGGAGATGGGACATGTGTTGTGTGAGCCCCTCCGGGAGATGGGACATGTGCTGTGTGACGGTACTCCGGGAGATGGGACATGTGCTGTGTGACGGTACTGCGGAAGATGGGGCATGTGCTATGTGAGGGTACACCGGGAGATGGGACATGTGCTGTGTGAGGATCCTCCGGGAGATAGGACATGTGCTGTGTGAGCCCCTCCAGGAGATGGGACATGTGATGTGTGAGGGTCCAACGGGAGATGGGACATGTGCTGTGTGAGGGTGCTCCGGGAGATGGGACATGTGCTGTGCGAGGGTCCTCCAGGAGATGGGACATGTGCCATGTGAGGGTCCTCCGGGAGAAGGGGCATGTGCTCTGTGAGCCACTCTGGGAGATGGGACGTGTGCTGTGCGCGGCTCCTCCCGGAGATGGGACATGAGCTGTGTGAGCACCTCCGGGAGAGGGGACATGTGCTGTGTGAGGGTCCTCCGGTAGAGGGGACATGTGCTGTGTGAGTCCCTTTGGGAGATGGGGCATGTGCTGTATGAGCCCCTCCGGAAGATGGGACATTTGCTGTGTGAGCCGCTCCGGGAGATGGGACGTGTGCTGTGTGAGCCCCTCCGGGAGATGGGACATGTGCTGTGTGAGGGTCTTCCGGGAGATGTGACATGTTCTGCGTGAGGTTCTTCCGGGAGATGGGACATGTGCTGTGTGACGGTCCTCCGGGAGATGGGACATGTGCTGTGTGAGGTTCCTCCGGGAGATGGGGTATATGCTGTGTGAGGGTCCTCTGGGAGATGGGACATGTGCTGTGTGAGGGTCCTCCGGGAGATGGGACATGTGCTGTGTGAGGGTCTTCCCGGAGATGGGACATGTACTGTGTGAGCCCCTCTGGGAGATGAGACATGTGCTGTGTGAGGGTCCTCCGGGAGATGGGGTATATGCTGTGTGAGGGTCCTCTGGGAGATGGGACATGTGCTGTGTGAGGGTCCTCCGGGAGATGGGACATGTGCTGTGTGAGCCCCTCTGGGAGATGAGACATGTGCTGTGTGAGGGTCCTCCGGGATATGGGGCATGTGCTGTGTGAGCCCCTCCGGGAGATGGGACATGTGCTATGTGAGCCCCTCCAGGAGATGGGACATGTGCTGTGTGAGCCCCTCCGGGAGATGGGACATGTGCTTTGTGAGGTTCTTCCGGGAGATGGGACATGTTTTGCGTGAGGGTCTTCCGGGAGATGGGACATGTGCTCTGTGAGGGTCCTCCGGGAGATGGGACATGTGCTGTGTGAGGGTCCTCCAGAAGATGGGACATGTGCTGCGTGACGGTCCTCCGGGAGATGGGACATGTGCTGTGTGAGGGTCCTCCGGAAGTTGGGGCTTGTGCTGTGTGATGGTCCTCCGGGAGATGGGACATGTGCTGTGTGAGGGTCCTCCGGGAGATTGGACATGTGCTGTGTGAGCCACTCCGGGAGATGGGACATGTGATGTGTGAGGGTCCAACGGGAGATGGGACATGTGCTGTATGAGGGTACTCCGGGAGATGGGACATGTTCTGTGTGAGGGTCCTCCGGGAGATGGTGCATGTGTTGTGCGAGCCACTCCGGGAGAGGGGACATGTGCTGTGTCAGCCCCTCCGGGCAATGGGACATGTGCTTTGTGAGGGTCCTCCGGGAGATGGGACAAATGCTGTGCGAGGGTCCTCCGGGAGATGGGACATGTGCCGTGTGAGCCCCACCCTGAGATGGGACATGTTCTGTGAGGTTGTCCTCCAGGAGAAGGGACAGGTGCTGTGTGAGCCCCTCCGGGAGATGGGACATGTGCTGTGTGAGGGTCTCCCGGGAGATGGGACATGTTCTGCGTGAGGGTCTTCCGGGAGATGGGACATGTGCTGTGTGACGGTCCTCCGGGAGATGGTACATGTGCTGTGTGAGGGTCCTCTGGGAGATAGGACATGTGCTGTGTGAGTCCCTCCGGGAGATGGGACATGTGATGTGTGAGGGTCCAACGGGAGATGGGACATGTGCTCTGTGAGGGTCCTCCGGGAGATGGACCATGTGCTGTGCGAGGGTCCTCCAGGAGATGGGATATGTGCTGTGCGAGGGTCCTCCGGGAGATGGGACATGTGCTCTGTGAGGGTCCTCTGGGAGAAGGGGCAGGTGCTCTGTGAGCCACTCTGGGAGATGATACGTGTGCTGTGTGAGGGTCCAACGGGAGATGGGACATGTGCTCTGTGAGCCACTCTGGGAGATGGGACGTGTGCTGTGCGAGGGTCCTCCGGGAGATGGGACTTGTGTTGTCTGAGCACCTCCGGGAGAGGGGACATGTGCTGTGTGAGGGTCCTCCGGGATATGGGGCATGTGCTGTGTGAGCCCCTCCGGGATATGGGACGTGTGCTGTGTGAGCCCCTCGGGGAGATGGGACATGTGCTGTGTGAGGGTCTTCCGGGAGATGGGACATGTTCTGCGTGAGGGTCTTCCGGGAGATGGGACATGTGCTGTGTGACGGTCCTCCGGGAGATGGGACATGTGCTGTGTGAGGGTCCTCCGGAAGATGGGGCATGTGCTGTGTGAGAGTGCACCGGGAGATGGGACATGTGCTATGTGAGGGTCCTCCGGGAGATAGGACATGTGCTGTGCGAGGGTCCTCCAGGAGATGAGACATGTGCTGTGTGAGGGTCCTCCGGGAGAAGGGGCAGGTGCTCTGTGAGCCACTCTGGGAGATGGGACGTGTGCTGTGAGAGGGTCCTCCGGGAGATGGGACATGTGTTGTGTGAGCCTCTCCGGGAGATGGGACATGTGCTGTGTGACGGTACTCCGGGAGATGGGACATGTGCTGTGTGACGGTACTGCGGAAGATGGGGCATGTGCTATGTGAGGGTACACCGGGAGATGGGACATGTGCTGTGTGAGGATCCTCCGGGAGATAGGACATGTGCTGTGTGAGCCCCTCCAGGAGATGGGACATGTGATGTGTGAGGGTTTAACGGGAGATGGGACATGTGCTGTGTGAGGGTCCTCCGGGAGATGGGACATGTGCTGTGCGAGGGTCCTCCAGGAGATGGGACATGTGCTATGTGAGGGTCCTCCGGGAGAAGGGGCATGTGCTCTGTGAGCCACTCTGGGAGATGGGACGTGTGCTGTGCGCGGCTCCTCCCGGAGATGGGACATGTGCTGTGTGAGCACCTCCGGGAGAGGGGACATGTGCTGTGTGAGGGTCCTCCGGGAGAGGGGACATGTGCTGTGTGAGTCCCTTCGGGAGATGGGGCATGTGCTGTATGAGCCCCTCCGGGAGATGGGACATGTGCTGCGAGAGCCCCTCCGGGAGATGGGACATGTGCTGTGTGAGCCGCTCCGGGAGATGGGACATGTGCTGTGTGAGGGTCTTCCGGGAGATGTGACATGTTCTGCGTGAGGTTCTTCCGGGAGATGGGACATGTGCTGTGTGAGAGTGCACCGGGAGATGGGACATGTGCTATGTGAGGGTCCTCCAGGAGATAGGACATGCGCTGTGTGAGTCCCTCCGGGAGATGGGACATGTGATGTGTGAGGGTCCAACGGGAGATGGGACATGTGCTCTGTGAGGGTCCTCCGGGAGATGGTACATGTGCTGTGCGAGGGTCCTCCAGGAGATGGGACATGTGCTGTGTGAAGGTCCTCCGGGAGAAGGGGCAGGTGCTCTGTGAGCCACTCTGGGAGATGGGACATGTGCTGTGCGAGGGTCCTCCGGGAGATGGGACATGTGTTGTGTGAGCCCCTCCGGGAGATGGGACATGTGCTGTGTGACGGTACTCCGGGAGATGGGACATGTGCTGTGTGACGGTACTGCGGAAGATGGGGCATGTGCTATGTGAGGGTACACCGGGAGATGGGACATGTGCTGTGTGAGGATCCTCCGGGAGATAGGACATGTGCTGTGTGAGCCCCTCCAGGAGATGGGACATGTGATGTGTGAGGGTCCAACGGGAGATGGGACATGTGCTGTGTGAGGGTGCTCCGGGAGATGGGACATGTGCTGTGCGAGGGTCCTCCAGGAGATGGGACATGTGCCATGTGAGGGTCCTCCGGGAGAAGGGGCATGTGCTCTGTGAGCCACTCTGGGAGATGGGACGTGTGCTGTGCGCGGCTCCTCCCGGAGATGGGACATGAGCTGTGTGAGCACCTCCGGGAGAGGGGACATGTGCTGTGTGAGGGTCCTCCGGTAGAGGGGACATGTGCTGTGTGAGTCCCTTTGGGAGATGGGGCATGTGCTGTATGAGCCCCTCCGGAAGATGGGACATTTGCTGTGTGAGCCGCTCCGGGAGATGGGACGTGTGCTGTGTGAGCCCCTCCGGGAGATGGGACATGTGCTGTGTGAGGGTCTTCCGGGAGATGTGACATGTTCTGCGTGAGGTTCTTCCGGGAGATGGGACATGTGCTGTGTGACGGTCCTCCGGGAGATGGGACATGTGCTGTGTGAGGTTCCTCCGGGAGATGGGGTATATGCTGTGTGAGGGTCCTCTGGGAGATGGGACATGTGCTGTGTGAGGGTCCTCCGGGAGATGGGACATGTGCTGTGTGAGGGTCTTCCCGGAGATGGGACATGTACTGTGTGAGCCCCTCTGGGAGATGAGACATGTGCTGTGTGAGGGTCCTCCGGGAGATGGGGTATATGCTGTGTGAGGGTCCTCTGGGAGATGGGACATGTGCTGTGTGAGGGTCCTCCGGGAGATGGGACATGTGCTGTGTGAGCCCCTCTGGGAGATGAGACATGTGCTGTGTGAGGGTCCTCCGGGATATGGGGCATGTGCTGTGTGAGCCCCTCCGGGAGATGGGACATGTGCTATGTGAGCCCCTCCAGGAGATGGGACATGTGCTGTGTGAGCCCCTCCGGGAGATGGGACATGTGCTTTGTGAGGTTCTTCCGGGAGATGGGACATGTTTTGCGTGAGGGTCTTCCGGGAGATGGGACATGTGCTCTGTGAGGGTCCTCCGGGAGATGGGACATGTGCTGTGTGAGGGTCCTCCAGAAGATGGGACATGTGCTGCGTGACGGTCCTCCGGGAGATGGGACATGTGCTGTGTGAGGGTCCTCCGGAAGTTGGGGCTTGTGCTGTGTGATGGTCCTCCGGGAGATGGGACATGTGCTGTGTGAGGGTCCTCCGGGAGATTGGACATGTGCTGTGTGAGCCACTCCGGGAGATGGGACATGTGATGTGTGAGGGTCCAACGGGAGATGGGACATGTGCTGTATGAGGGTACTCCGGGAGATGGGACATGTTCTGTGTGAGGGTCCTCCGGGAGATGGTGCATGTGTTGTGCGAGCCACTCCGGGAGAGGGGACATGTGCTGTGTCAGCCCCTCCGGGCAATGGGACATGTGCTTTGTGAGGGTCCTCCGGGAGATGGGACAAATGCTGTGCGAGGGTCCTCCGGGAGATGGGACATGTGCCGTGTGAGCCCCACCCTGAGATGGGACATGTTCTGTGAGGTTGTCCTCCAGGAGAAGGGACAGGTGCTGTGTGAGCCCCTCCGGGAGATGGGACATGTGCTGTGTGAGGGTCTCCCGGGAGATGGGACATGTTCTGCGTGAGGGTCTTCCGGGAGATGGGACATGTGCTGTGTGACGGTCCTCCGGGAGATGGTACATGTGCTGTGTGAGGGTCCTCTGGGAGATAGGACATGTGCTGTGTGAGTCCCTCCGGGAGATGGGACATGTGATGTGTGAGGGTCCAACGGGAGATGGGACATGTGCTCTGTGAGGGTCCTCCGGGAGATGGACCATGTGCTGTGCGAGGGTCCTCCAGGAGATGGGATATGTGCTGTGCGAGGGTCCTCCGGGAGATGGGACATGTGCTCTGTGAGGGTCCTCTGGGAGAAGGGGCAGGTGCTCTGTGAGCCACTCTGGGAGATGATACGTGTGCTGTGTGAGGGTCCAACGGGAGATGGGACATGTGCTCTGTGAGCCACTCTGGGAGATGGGACGTGTGCTGTGCGAGGGTCCTCCGGGAGATGGGACTTGTGTTGTCTGAGCACCTCCGGGAGAGGGGACATGTGCTGTGTGAGGGTCCTCCGGGATATGGGGCATGTGCTGTGTGAGCCCCTCCGGGATATGGGACGTGTGCTGTGTGAGCCCCTCGGGGAGATGGGACATGTGCTGTGTGAGGGTCTTCCGGGAGATGGGACATGTTCTGCGTGAGGGTCTTCCGGGAGATGGGACATGTGCTGTGTGACGGTCCTCCGGGAGATGGGACATGTGCTGTGTGAGGGTCCTCCGGAAGATGGGGCATGTGCTGTGTGAGAGTGCACCGGGAGATGGGACATGTGCTATGTGAGGGTCCTCCGGGAGATAGGACATGTGCTGTGCGAGGGTCCTCCAGGAGATGAGACATGTGCTGTGTGAGGGTCCTCCGGGAGAAGGGGCAGGTGCTCTGTGAGCCACTCTGGGAGATGGGACGTGTGCTGTGAGAGGGTCCTCCGGGAGATGGGACATGTGTTGTGTGAGCCTCTCCGGGAGATGGGACATGTGCTGTGTGACGGTACTCCGGGAGATGGGACATGTGCTGTGTGACGGTACTGCGGAAGATGGGGCATGTGCTATGTGAGGGTACACCGGGAGATGGGACATGTGCTGTGTGAGGATCCTCCGGGAGATAGGACATGTGCTGTGTGAGCCCCTCCAGGAGATGGGACATGTGATGTGTGAGGGTTTAACGGGAGATGGGACATGTGCTGTGTGAGGGTCCTCCGGGAGATGGGACATGTGCTGTGCGAGGGTCCTCCAGGAGATGGGACATGTGCTATGTGAGGGTCCTCCGGGAGAAGGGGCATGTGCTCTGTGAGCCACTCTGGGAGATGGGACGTGTGCTGTGCGCGGCTCCTCCCGGAGATGGGACATGTGCTGTGTGAGCACCTCCGGGAGAGGGGACATGTGCTGTGTGAGGGTCCTCCGGGAGAGGGGACATGTGCTGTGTGAGTCCCTTCGGGAGATGGGGCATGTGCTGTATGAGCCCCTCCGGGAGATGGGACATGTGCTGCGAGAGCCCCTCCGGGAGATGGGACATGTGCTGTGTGAGCCGCTCCGGGAGATGGGACATGTGCTGTGTGAGGGTCTTCCGGGAGATGTGACATGTTCTGCGTGAGGTTCTTCCGGGAGATGGGACATGTGCTGTGTGACGGTCCTCCGGAAGATGGGACATGTGCTGTGTGAGGTTCCTCCGGGAGATGGGACATGTGCTGTGTGACGGTCTTCCCGGAGATGGGACATGTACTGTGTGAGCCCCTCTGGGAGATGAGACACGTGCTGTGTGAGGGTCCTCCGGGAGATGGGGTATATGCTGTGTGAGGGTCCTCTGGGAGATGGGACATGTGCTGTGTGAGGGTCCTCCGGGAGATGGGACATGTGCTGTGTGAGGGTCTTCCCGGAGATGGGACATGTGCTGTGTGAGGGTCCTCTGGGAGATGAGACATGTGCTGTGTGAGGGTCCTCCGGGAGATGGGGCATGTGCTGTGTGAGCCCCTCCGGGAGATGGGACATGTGCTATGTGAGCCCCTCCAGGAGATGGGACATGTGCTGTGTGAGCCCCTCCGGGAGATGGGACATGTGATGTGTGAGGGTCCAACGGGAGATGGGACATGTGCTGTATGAGGGTACTCCGGGAGATGGGACATGTTCTGTGTGAGGGTCCTCCGGGAGATGGTGCATGTGTTGTGCGAGCCCCTCCGGGAGAGGGGACATGTGCTGTGTCAGCGCCTCCGGGCAATGGGACATGTGCTTTGTGAGGGTCCTCCGGGAGATGGGACATATGCTGTGTGAGGGTCCTCCGGGAGATGGGACATGTGCCGTGTCAGCCCCTCTGGGAGATGGCACATGTGCTGTGAGGTTGTTCTCCAGGAGAAGAGACATGTGCTGTGTGACGGTCCTCCGGGAGATGGGACATGTTCTGTGTGAGGGTCCTCCGGGAGATGAGATATGTGCTATGTGAGCAGCTCCGGGAGATGAGACATGTGCTGCGAGAGCCCCTCCGGGAGATGGGACGTGTGCTGTGTGAGCCCCTCCGGGAGATGGGACATGTGCTGTGTGAGGGTCTTCCGTGAGATGGGACATGTTCTGCGTGAGGGTCTTCCGGGAGATGGGACATGTGCTGTGTGACGGTCCTCCGGGAGATGGGACATGTGCTGTGTGTGGGTCCTCCGGGCGATGGGACGTGTGCTGTGTGAGGGTCCTCCGGAAGATGGGGCATGTGCTGTGTGAGAGTGCACCGGGAGATGGGACATGTGCTATGTGAGGGTCCTCCGGGAGATAGGACATGTGCTGTGTGAGTCCCTCCGGGAGATGGGACATGTGATGTGTGAGGGTCCAACGGGAGATGGGACATGTGCTCTGTGAGGGTCCTCCGGTAGATGGGACATGTGCTGTGCGAGGGTCCTCCAGGAGATGGGACATGTGCTGTGTGAGGGTCCTCCGGGAGAAGGGGCAGGTGCTCTGTGAGCCACTCTGGGAGATGGGACGTGTGCTGTGCGAGGGTCCTCCGGGAGATGGGACATGTGCTGTGTGAGGGTCCTCCGGGAGAAGGGGCAGGTGCTCTGTGAGCCACTCTGGGAGATGATACGTGTGCTGTGCGAGGGTCCAACGGGAGATGGGACATGTGCTCTGTGAGGGTCCTCCGGGAGATGGGACATGTGCTGTGCGAGGGTGCTCCGGGAGATCGGACATGTGCTGTGCGAGGGTCCTCCGGGAGAAGGGGCATGTGCTCTGTGAGCCACTCTGGGAGATGGGACGTGTGCTGTGCGAGGGTCCTCCGGGAGATGGGACTTGTGTTGTCTGAGCACCTCCGGGAGAGGGGACATGTGCTGTGTGAGGGTCCTCCGGGATATGGGGCATGTGCTGTGTGAGCCCCTCCGGGACATGGGACATGTTCTGCGTGAGGGTCTTCCGGGAGATGGGACGTGTGCTGTGTGAGCCCCTCCGGGAGATGGGACATGTGCTGTGTGAGGGTCCTCCGGGCAATGGGACGTGTGCTGTGTGAGGGTACTCCGGGAGATGGGACATGTTCTGTGTGAGGGTCCTCCGGGAGATGGTGCATGTGTTGTGCGAGCCCCTCCGGGAGAGGGGACATATGCTGTGTCAGCGCCTCCGGGCAATGGGACATGTGCTTTGTGAGGGTCCTCCGGGAGATGGGACATATGCTGTGTGAGGGTCCTCCGGGAGATGGGACATGTGCCGTGTCAGCCCCTCTGGGAGATGGCACATGTGCTGTGAGGTTGTTCTCCAGGAGAAGAGACATGTGCTGTGTGACGGTCCTCCGGGAGATGGGACATGTTCTGTGTGAGGGTCCTCCGGGAGATGAGATATGTGCTATGTGAGCAGCTCCGGGAGATGAGACATGTGCTGCGAGAGCCCCTCCGGGAGATGGGACGTGTGCTGTGTGAGCCCCTCCTGGAGATGGGACATGTGCTGTGTGAGGGTCTTCCGTGAGATGGGACATGTTCTGCGTGAGGGTCTTCCGGGAGATGGGACATGTGCTGTGTGACGGTCCTCCGGGAGATGGGACATGTGCAGTGTGAGGGTCCTCCTGGCGATGGGACGTGTGCTGTGTGAGGGTCCTCCGGAAGATGGGGCATGTGCTGTGTGAGAGTGCACCGGGAGATGGGACATGTGCTATGTGAGGGTCCTCCGGGAGATAGGACATGTGCTGTGTGAGTCCCTCCGGGAGATGGGACATGTGATGTGTGAGGGTCCAACGGGAGATGGGACATGTGCTCTGTGAGGGTCCTCCGGTAGATGGGACATGTGCTGTGCGAGGGTCCTCCAGGAGATGGGACATGTGCTGTGTGAGGGTCCTCCGGGAGAAGGGGCAGGTGCTCTGTGAGCCACTCTGGGAGATGGGACGTGTGCTGTGCGAGGGTCCTCCGGGAGATGGGACATGTGCTGTGTGAGGGTCCTCCGGGAGAAGGGGCAGGTGCTCTGTGAGCCACTCTGGGAGATGATACGTGTGCTGTGCGAGGGTCCAACGGGAGATGGGACATGTGCTCTGTGAGGGTCCTCCGGGAGATGGGACATGTGCTGTGCGAGGGTGCTCCGGGAGATCGGACATGTGCTGTGCGAGGGTCCTCCGGGAGAAGGGGCATGTGCTCTGTGAGCCACTCTGGGAGATGGGACGTGTGCTGTGCGAGGGTCCTCCGGGAGATGGGACTTGTGTTGTCTGAGCACCTCCGGGAGAGGGGACATGTGCTGTGTGAGGGTCCTCCGGGATATGGGGCATGTGCTGTGTGAGCCCCTCCGGGACATGGGACATGTTCTGCGTGAGGGTCTTCCGGGAGATGGGACGTGTGCTGTGTGAGCCCCTCCGGGAGATGGGACATGTGCTGTGTGAGGGTCCTCCGGGCGATGGGACGTGTGCTGTGTGAGGGTACTCCGGGAGATGGGACATGTTCTGTGTGAGGGTCCTCCGGGAGATGGTGCATGTGTTGTGCGAGCCCCTCCGGGAGAGGGGACATATGCTGTGTCAGCGCCTCCGGGCAATGGGACATGTGCTTTGTGAGGGTCCTCCGGGAGATGGGACATATGCTGTGTGAGGGTCCTCCGGGAGATGGGACATGTGCCGTGTCAGCCCCTCTGGGAGATGGCACATGTGCTGTGAGGTTGTTCTCCAGGAGAAGAGACATGTGCTGTGTGACGGTCCTCCGGGAGATGGGACATGTTCTGTGTGAGGGTCTTCCGGGAGATGGGACATGTGCTGTGTGACGGTCCTCCGGGAGATGGGACATGTGCTGTGTGAGGGTCCTCCGGGCGATGGGACGTGTGCTGTGTGAGGGTCCTCCGGAAGATGGGACATGTGCTGTATGAGGGTACTCCGGGAGATGGGACATGTTCTGTGTGAGGGTCCTCCGGGAGATGGTGCATGTGTTGTGCGAGCCCCTCCGGGAGAGGGGACATGTGCTGTGTCAGCGCCTCCGGGCAATGGGACATGTGCTTTGTGAGGGTCCTCCGGGAGATGGGACATATGCTGTGTGAGGGTCCTCCGGGAGATGGGACATATGCTGTGTGAGGGTCCTCCGGGAGATGGGACATGTGCTGTGAGGTTGTTCTCCAGGAGAAGAGACATGTGCTGTGTGACGGTCCTCTGGGAGATGGGACATGTTCTGTGTGAGGGTCCTCCGGGAGATGAGATATGTGCTATGTGAGCAGCTCCGGGAGATGAGACATGTGCTGCGAGAGCCCCTCCGGGAGATGGGACGTGTGCTGTGTGAGCCCCTCCGGGAGATGGGACATGTGCTGTGTGAGGGTCTTCCGTGAGATGGGACATGTTCTGCGTGAGGGTCTTCCGGGAGATGGGACATGTGCTGTGTGACGGTCCTCCGGGAGATGGGACATGTGCAGTGTGAGGGTCCTCCTGGCGATGGGACGTGTGCTGTGTGAGGGTCCTCCGGAAGATGGGGCATGTGCTGTGTGAGAGTGCACCGGGAGATGGGACATGTGCTATGTGAGGGTCCTCCGGGAGATAGGACATGTGCTGTGTGAGTCCCTCCGGGAGATGGGACATGTGATGTGTGAGGGTCCAACGGGAGATGGGACATGTGCTCTGTGAGGGTCCTCCGGTAGATGGGACATGTGCTGTGCGAGGGTCCTCCAGGAGATGGGACATGTGCTGTGTGAGGGTCCTCCGGGAGAAGGGGCAGGTGCTCTGTGAGCCACTCTGGGAGATGGGACGTGTGCTGTGCGAGGGTCCTCCGGGAGATGGGACATGTGCTGTGTGAGGGTCCTCCGGGAGAAGGGGCAGGTGCTCTGTGAGCCACTCTGGGAGATGATACGTGTGCTGTGCGAGGGTCCAACGGGAGATGGGACATGTGCTCTGTGAGGGTCCTCCGGGAGATGGGACATGTGCTCTGTGAGCCACTCTGGGAGATGGGACGTGTGCTGTGCGAGGGTCCTCCGGGAGATGGGACTTGTGTTGTCTGAGCACCTCCGGGAGAGGGGACATGTGCTGTGTGAGGGTCCTCCGGGATATGGGGCATGTGCTGTGTGAGCCCCTCCGGGATATGTGGCATGTGCTGTGTGAGCCCCTCCGGGAGATGGGACGTGTGCTGTGTGAGCCCCTCCGGGAGATGGGACATGTGCTGTGTGAGGGTCTTCCGGGAGATGGGACATGTTCTGCGTGAGGGTCTTCCGGGAGATGGGACATGTGCTGTGTGACGGTCCTCCGGGAGATGGGACATGTGCTGTGTGAGGGTCCTCCGGAAGATGGGGCATGTGCTGTGTGAGAGTGCACCGGGAGATGGGACATGTGATGTGTGAGGGTCCTCCGGGAGATAGGACATGTGCCGTGTGAGCCCCTCTGGGAGATGGCACATGTGCTGTGAGGTTGTTCTCCAGGAGAAGAGACATGTGCTGTGTGACGGTCCTCCGGGAGATGGGACATGTTCTGTGTGAGGGTCCTCCGGGAGATGAGATATGTGCTATGTGAGCAGCTCCGGGAGATGAGACATGTGCTGCGAGAGCCCCTCCGGGAGATGGGACGTGTGCTGTGTGAGCCCCTCCGGGAGATGGGACATGTGCTGTGTGAGGGTCTTCCGTGAGATGGGACATGTTCTGCGTGAGGGTCTTCCGGGAGATGGGACATGTGCTGTGTGACGGTCCTCCGGGAGATGGGACATGTGCTGTGTGAGGGTCCTCCGGGCGATGGGACGTGTGCTGTGTGAGGGTCCTCCGGAAGATGGGACATGTGCTGTATGAGGGTACTCCGGGAGATGGGACATGTTCTGTGTGAGGGTCCTCCGGGAGATGGTGCATGTGTTGTGCGAGCCCCTCCGGGAGAGGGGACATGTGCTGTGTCAGCGCCTCCGGGCAATGGGACATGTGCTTTGTGAGGGTCCTCCGGGAGATGGGACATATGCTGTGTGAGGGTCCTCCGGGAGATGGGACATATGCTGTGTGAGGGTCCTCCGGGAGATGGGACATGTGCTGTGAGGTTGTTCTCCAGGAGAAGAGACATGTGCTGTGTGACGGTCCTCTGGGAGATGGGACATGTTCTGTGTGAGGGTCCTCCGGGAGATGAGATATGTGTTATGTGAGCAGCTCCGGGAGATGAGACATGTGCTGCGAGAGCCCCTCCGGGAGATGGGACGTGTGCTGTGTGAGCCCCTCCGGGAGATGGGACATGTGCTGTGTGAGGGTCTTCCGTGAGATGGGACATGTTCTGCGTGAGGGTCTTCCGGGAGATGGGACATGTGCTGTGTGACGGTCCTCCGGGAGATGGGACATGTGCTGTGTGAGGGTCCTCCAGGCGATGGGACGTGTGCTGTGTGAGGGTCCTCCGGAAGATGGGGCATGTGCTGTGTGAGAGTGCACCGGGAGATGGGACATGTGCTATGTGAGGGTCCTCCGGGAGATAGGACATGTGCTGTGTGAGTCCCTCCGGGAGATGGGACATGTGATGTGTGAGGGTCCAACGGGAGATGGGACATGTGCTCTGTGAGGGTCCTCCGGTAGATGGGACATGTGCTGTGCGAGGGTCCTCCAGGAGATGGGACATGTGCTGTGTGAGGGTCCTCCGGGAGAAGGGGCAGGTGCTCTGTGAGCCACTCTGGGAGATGGGACGTGTGCTGTGCGAGGGTCCTCCGGGAGATGGGACATGTGCTGTGTGAGGGTCCTCCGGGAGAAGGGGCAGGTGCTCTGTGAGCCACTCTGGGAGATGATACGTGTGCTGTGCGAGGGTCCAACGGGAGATGGGACATGTGCTCTGTGAGGGTCCTCCAGGAGATGGGACATGTGCTCTGTGAGCCACTCTGGGAGATGGGACGTGTGCTGTGCGAGGGTCCTCCGGGAGATGGGACTTGTGTTGTCTGAGCACCTCCGGGAGAGGGGACATGTGCTGTGTGAGGGTCCTCCGGGATATGGGGCATGTGCTGTGTGAGCCCCTCCGGGATATGGGGCATGTGCTGTGTGAGCCCCTCCGGGAGATGGGACGTGTGCTGTGTGAGCCCCTCCGGGAGATGGGACATGTGCTGTGTGAGGGTCTTCCGGGAGATGGGACATGTTCTGCGTGAGGGTCTTCCGGGAGATGGGACATGTGCTGTGTGACGGTCCTCCGGGAGATGGGACATGTGCTGTGTGAGGGTCCTCCGGAAGATGGGGCATGTGCTGTGTGAGAGTGCACCGGGAGATGGGACATGTGCTATGTGAGGGTCCTCCGGGAGATAGGACATGTGCTGTGTGAGTCCCTCCGGGAGATGGGACATGTGATGTGTGAGGGTCCAACGGGAGATGGGACATGTGCTCTGTGAGGGTCCTCCGGTAGATGGGACATGTGCTGTGCGAGGGTCCTCCAGGAGATGGGACATGTGCTGTGTGAGGGTCCTCCGGGAGAAGGGGCAGGTGCTCTGTGAGCCACTCTGGGAGATGGGACGTGTGCTGTGCGAGGGTCCTCCGGGAGATGGGACATGTGCTGTGTGAGGGTCCTCCGGGAGAAGGGGCAGGTGCTCTGTGAGCCACTCTGGGAGATGGGACGTGTGCTGTGTGAGGGTCCTCCGGAAGATGGGACATGTGCTGTGTGAGGGTCTTCCGTGAGATGGGACATGTTCTGCGTGAGGGTCTTCCGGGAGATGGGACATGTGCTGTGTGACGGTCCTCCGGGAGATGGGACATGTGCAGTGTGAGGGTCCTCCGGGCGATGGGACGTGTGCTGTGTGAGGGTCCTCCGGAAGATGGGGCATGTGCTGTGTGAGAGTGCACCGGGAGATGGGACATGTGCTATGTGAGGGTCCTCCGGGAGATAGGACATGTGCTGTGTGAGTCCCTCCGGGAGATGGGACATGTGATGTGTGAGGGTCCAACGGGAGATGGGACATGTGCTCTGTGAGGGTCCTCCGGTAGATGGGACATGTGCTGTGCGAGGGTCCTCCAGGAGATGGGACATGTGCTGTGTGAGGGTCCTCCGGGAGAAGGGGCAGGTGCTCTGTGAGCCACTCTGGGAGATGGGACGTGTGCTGTGCGAGGGTCCTCCGGGAGATGGGACATGTGTTGTGTGAGCCCCTCCGGGAGATGGGACATGTGCTGTGTGACGGTACTCCGGGAGATGGGACGTGTGCTGTGCGAGGGTCCTCCGGGAGATGGGACATGTGATGTGTGACGGTACTCCGGGAGATGGGACATGTGCTGTGTGACGGTACTGCGGAAGATGGGGCATGTGCTATGTGAGGGTACACCGGGAGATGGGACATGTGCTGTGTGAGGATCCTCCGGGAGATAGGACATGTGCTGTGTGAGCCCCTCCAGGAGATGGGACATGTGATGTGTGAGGGTCCAACGGGAGATGGGACATGTGCTGTGTGAGGGTCCTCCGGGAGATGGGACATGTGCTGTGCGAGGGTCCTCCAGGAGATGGGACATGTGCTATGTGAGGGTCCTCCGGGAGAAGGGGCATGTGCTCTGTGAGCCACTCTGGGAGATGGGACGTGTGCTGTGCGCGGCTCCCCCCGGAGATGGGACATGTGCTGTGTGAGCACCTCCGGGAGATGGACCATGTGCTGTGCGAGGGTCCTCCAGGAGATGGGACATGTGCTGTGTGAGAGTCCTCCGGGAGATGGGACATGTGCTGTGTGAGGGTCCTCCGGGAGATGGGACACGTGCTGTGCGAGGGTCCTCCAGGAGATGGGACATGTGCTGTGTGAGAGTCCTCCGGGAGAAGGGGCAGGTGCTCTGTGAGCCACTCTGCGAGATGGGACGTGTGCTGTGCGAGGGTCCTCCGGGAGATGGGACATGTGCTCTGTGAGGGTCCTCTGGGAGAAGGGGCAGGTGCTCTGTGAGCCACTCTGGGAGACGATACGTGTGCTGTGTGAGGGTCCAACGGGAGATGGGACATGTGCTCTGTGAGCCACTCTGGGAGATGGGACGTGTGCTGTGCGAGGGTCCTCCGGGAGATGGGACTTGTGTTGTCTGAGCACCTCCGGGAGAGGGGACATGTGCTGTGTGAGGGTCCTCCGGGATATGGGGCATGTGCTGTGTGAGCCCCTCCGGGATATGGGACGTGTGCTGTGTGAGCACCTCGGGGAGATGGGACATGTGCTGTGTGAGGGTCTTCCGGTAGATGGGACATGTTCTGCGTGAGGGTCTTCCGGGAGATGGGACATGTGCTGTGTGACGGTCCTCCGGGAGATGGGACATGTGCTGTGTGAGGGTCCTCCGGAAGATGGGGCATGTGCTGTGTGAGAGTGCACCGGGAGATGGGACATGTGCTATGTGAGGGTCCTCCGGGAGATAGGACATGTGCTGTGTGAGTCCCTCCGGGAGATGGGACATGTGATGTGTGAGGGTCCAACGGGAGATGGGACATGTGCTCTGTGAGGGTCCTCCGGGAGATGGGACATGTGCTGTGCGAGGGTCCTCCAGGAGATGGGACATGTGCTGTGTGAGGGTCCTCCGGGAGAAGGTGCAGGTGCTCTGTGAGCCACTCTGGGAGATGGGACGTGTGCTGTGCGAGGGTCCTCCGGGAGATGGGACATGTGTTGTGTGAGCCTCTCCGGGAGATGGGACATGTGCTGTGTGACGGTACTCCGGGAGATGGGACATGTGCTGTGTGACGGTACTGCGGAAGATGGGGCATGTGCTATGTGAGGGTACACCGGGAGATGGGACATGTGCTGTGTGAGGATCCTCCGGGAGATAGGACATGTGCTGTGTGAGCCCCTCCAGGAGATGGGACATGTGATGTGTGAGGGTCCAACGGGAGATGGGACATGTGCTGTGTGAGGGTCCTCCGGGAGATGGGACATGTGCTGTGCGAGGGTCCTCCAGGAGATGGGACATGTGCTATGTGAGGGTCCTCCGGGAGAAGGGGCATGTGCTCTGTGAGCCACTCTGGGAGATGGGACGTGTGCTGTGCGTGGCTCCTCCCGGAGATGGGACATGTGCTGTGTGAGCACCTCCGGGAGAGGGGACATGTGCTGTGTGAGGGTCCTCCGGGAGAGGGGACATGTGCTGTGTGAGTCCCTTCGGGAGATGGGGCATGTGCTGTATGAGCCCCTCCGGGAGATGGGACATTTGCTGTGTGAGCCGCTCCGGGAGATGGGACATGTGCTGTGTGAGCCCCTCCGGGAGATGGGACGTGTGCTGTGTGAGGGTCTTCCGGGAGATGTGACATGTTCTGCGTGAGGTTCTTCCGGGAGATGGGACATGTGCTGTGTGACGGTCCTCCGGGAGATGGGACATGTGCTGTGTGAGGTTCCTCCGGGAGATGGGACATGTGCTGTGTGAGGGTCTTCCCGGAGATGGGACATGTACTGTGTGAGCCCCTCTGGGAGATGAGACACGTGCTGTGTGAGGGTCCTCCGGGAGATGGGGTATATGCTGTGTGAGGGTCCTCTGGGAGATGGGACATGTGCTGTGTGAGGGTCCTCCGGGAGATGGGACATGTGCTGTGTGAGTGTCTTCCCGGAGATGGGACATGTGCTGTGTGAGCCCCTCTGGGAGATGAGACATGTGCTGTGTGAGGGTCCTCCGGGAGATGGGACATGTGCTGTGTGAGCCCCTCCGGGAGATGGGACATGTGCTATGTGAGCCCCTCCAGGAGATGGGACATGTGCTATGTGAGCCCCTCCGGGAGATGGGACATGTGATGTGTGAGGGTCCAACGGGAGATGGGACATGTGCTGTATGAGGGTACTCCGGGAGATGGGACATGTTCTGTGTGAGGGTCCTCCGGGAGATGGTGCATGTGTTGTGCGAGCCCCTCTGGGAGAGGGGACATGTGCTGTGAGGTTGTTCTCCAGGAGAAGAGACATGTGCTGTGTGAGGGTCCTCCGGGAGATGGGACATGTTCTGTGTGAGGGTCCTCCGGGAGATGGGACATGTTCTGCGTGAGGGTCTTCCGGGAGATGGGACATGTGCTGTGTGACGGTCCTCCGGGAGATGGGACATGTGCTGTGTGAGGGTCCTCCGGGCGATGGGACGTGTGCTGTGTGCGGGTCCTCCGGAAGATGGGGCATGTGCTGTGTGAGAGTGCACCGGGAGATGGGACATGTGCTATGTGAGGGTCCTCCGGGAGATAGGACATGTGCTGTGTGAGTCCCTCCGGGAGATGGGACATGTGATGTGTGAGGGTCCAACGGGAGATGGGACATGTGCTCTGTGAGGGTCCTCCGGTACTTGGGACATGTGCTGTGCGAGGGTCCTCCAGGAGATGGGACATGTGCTGTGTGAGGGTCCTCCGGGAGAAGGGACATGTGCTCTGTGAGCCACTCTGGGAGATGGGACATGTGCTGTGCGAGGGTCCTCCGGGAGATGGGACATGTGCTGTGTGAGGGTCCTCCGGGAGAAGGGGCAGGTGCTCTGTGAGCCACTCTGGGAGATGATACGTGTGCTGTGTGAGGGTCCAACGGGAGATGGGACATGTGCTCTGTGAGGGTCCTCCGGGAGATGGGACATGTGCTGTGCGAGGGTGCTCCGGGAGATCGGACATGTGCTGTGCGAGGGTCCTCCGGGAGAAGGGGCATGTGCTCTGTGAGCCACTCTGGGAGATGGGACGTGTGCTGTGCGAGGGTCCTCCGGGAGATGGGACTTGTGTTGTCTGAGCACCTCCGGGAGAGGGGACATGTGCTGTGTGAGGGTCCTCCGGGATATGGGGCATGTGCTGTGTGAGCCCCTCCGGGATATGGGGCATGTGCTGTGTGAGCCCCTCCGGGAGATGGGACGTGTGCTGTGTGAGGGTCTTCCGGGAGATGGGACATGTTCTGCGTGAGGGTCTTCCGGGAGATGGGACATGTTCTGCGTGAGGGCCTTCCGGGAGATGGGACATGTGCTGTGTGACGGTCCTCCGGGAGATGGGACATGTGCTGTGTGAGGGTCCTCCGGAGGATGGGGCATGTGCTGTGTGAGAGTGCACCGGGAGATGGGACATGTGCTATGTGAGGGTCCTCCGGGAGATAGGACATGTGCTGTGTGAGTCCCTCCGGGAGATGGGACATGTGATGTGTGAGGGTCCAACGGGAGATGGGACATGTGCTCTGTGAGGGTCCTCCGGGAGATGGGACATGTGCTGTGCGAGGGTCCTCCAGGAGATGGGACATGTGCTGTGTGAGGGTCCTCCGGGAGAAGGGGCAGGTGCTCTGTGAGCCACTCTGGGAGATGGGACGTGTGCTGTGCGAGGGTCCTCCGGGAGATGGGACATGTGTTGTTTGAGCCCCTCCGGGAGATGGGACATGTGCTGTGTGACGGTACTCCGGGAGATGGGACGTGTGCTGTGCGAGGGTCCTCCGGGAGATGGGACATGTGTTGTGTGAGCCCCTCCGGGAGATGGGACATGTGCTGTGTGACGGTACTGCGGAAGATGGTGCATGTGCTATGTGAGGGTACACCGGGAGATGGGACATGTGCTGTGTGAGGATCCTCCGGGAGATAGGACATGTGCTGTGTGAGCCCCTCCAGGAGATGGGACATGTGATGTGTGAGGGTCCAACGGGAGATGGGACATGTGCTGTGTGAGGGTCCTCCGGGAGATGGGACATGTGCTATGTGAGGGTCCTCCGGGAGAAGGGGCATGTGCTCTGTGAGCCACTCTGGGAGATGGGACGTGTGCTGTGCGCGGCTCCTCCCGGAGATGGGACATGTGCTGTGTGAGCACCTCCGGGAGAGGGTCCTCCGGGAGAGGGGACATGTGCTGTGTGAGTCCCTTCGGGAGATGGGGCATGTGCTGTATGAGCCCCACCGGGAGATGGGACATTTGCTGTGTGAGCCGCTCCGGGAGATGGGACATGTGCTGTGTGAGCCCCTCCGGGAGATGGGACATGTGCTGTGTGAGGTTCTTCCGGGAGATGGGACATGTGCTGTGTGACCGTCCTCCGGGAGATGGGACATGTGCTGTGTGAGGTTCCTCCGGGAGATGGGGTATATGCTGTGTGAGGGTCCTCTGGGAGATGGGACATGTGCTGTGTGAGGGTCCTCCGGGAGATGGGACATGTGCTGTGTGAGGGTCTTCCCGGAGATGGGACATGTACTGTGTGAGCCCCTCTGGGAGATGAGACATGTGCTGTGTGAGGGTCCTCCGGGAGATGGGGTATATGCTGTGTGAGGGTCCTCTGGGAGATGGGACATGTGCTGTGTGAGGGTCCTCCGGGAGATGGGACATGTGCTGTGTGAGGGTCTTCCCGGAGTTGGGACATGTGCTGTGTGAGCCCCTCTGGGAGATGAGACATGTGCTGTGTGAGGGTCCTCCGGGAGATGGGGCATGTGCTGTGTGAGCCCCTCCGGGAGATGGGACATGTGCTATGTGAGCCCCTCCAGGAGATGGGACATGTGCTGTGTGAGCCCCTCCGGGAGATGGGACATGTGCTTTGTGAGGTTCTTCCGGGAGATGGGACATGTTCTGCGTGAGGGTCTTCCGGGAGATGGGACATGTGCTGTGTGAGGGTCAGCCGGGAGAAGGGACATGTGCTGTGTGAGCACCGCCGGGTAATGGGACATGTGCTGTGTGAGCCCCTCCGGGAGATGGGACATGTGCTGTGTGAGGGTCTTCCGGGAGATGGGACATGTTCTGCGTGTGGGTCTTCCGGGAGATGGGACATGTGCTGTGTGAGCCCCTCCGGGAGATGGGACTTGTGCTGTGTGAGGGTCCTCCGGAAGATGGGGCATGTGCTGTGTGAGGGTCTTCCGGGAGATGGGACATGTGCTGTGTGAGGGTCCTCCGGGAGATGGGACATGTGCTCTGTGAGGGTCCTCCGGGAGATGGGACATGTGCTCTGTGAGGGTCCTCCAGAAGATGTGACATGTGCTGTGTGACGGTCCTCCGGGAGATGGGACATGTGCTGTGTGAGGGTCCTCCGGAAGATGGGGCTTGTGCTGTGTGATGGTCCTCCGGGAGATGTGACATGTGCTGTGTGAGGGTCCTCCGGGAGATTGGACATGTGCTGTGTGAGCCCCTCCGGGAGATGGGACATGTGATGTGTGAGGGTCCAACGGGAGATGGGACATGTGCTGTATGAGGGTCCTCCGGGAGATGGGACATGTTCTGTGTGAGGGTCCTCCGGGAGATGGTGCATGTGTTGTGCGAGCCACTCCGGGAGTTGGGACAAATGCTGTGCGAGGGTCCTCCGGGAGATGGGACATGTGCCGTGTGAGCCCCTCCCTGAGATGGGACATGTTCTGTGAGGTTGTCCTCCAGGAGAAGGGACAGGTGCTGTGTGAGCCCCTCCAGGAGATGGGACATGTGCTGTGTGACGGTCCTCCGGGAGATGGGACATGTGCTGTGTGAGGGTCTTCCGGGAGATGTGACATGTTCTGCGTGAGGTTCTTCCGGGAGATGGGACATGTGCTGTGTGACGGTCCTCCGGGAGATGGGACATGTGCTGTGTGAGGTTCCTCCGGGAGATGGGACATGTGCTGTGTGAGGGTCTTCCCGGAGATGGGACATGTACTGTGTGAGCCCCTCTGGGAGATGAGACACGTGCTGTGTGAGGATCCTCCGGGAGATGGGGTATATGCTGTGTGAGGGTCCTCTGGGAGATGGGACATGTGCTGTGTGAGGGTCCTCCGGGAGATGGGACATGTGCTGTGTGAGGGTCTTCCCGGAGATGGGACATGTGCTGTGTGAGCCCCTCTGGGAGATGAGACATGTGCTGTGAGGTTGTTCTCCAGGAGAAGAGACATGTGCTGTGTGAGGGTCCTCCGGGAGATGGGACATGTTCTGTGTGAGGGTCCTCCGGGAGATGGGACATGTTCTGCGTGAGGGTCTTCCGGGAGATGGGACATGTGCTGTGTGACGGTCCTCCGGGAGATGGGACATGTGCTGTGTGAGGGTCCTCCGGGCGATGGGACGTGTGCTGTGTGAGGGTCCTCCGGAAGATGGGGCATGTGCTGTGTGAGAGTGCACCGGGAGATGGGACATGTGCTATGTGAGGGTCCTCCGGGAGATAGGACTTGTGCTGTGTGAGTCCCTCCGGGAGATGGGACATGTGATGTGTGAGGGTCCAACGGGAGATGGGACATGTGCTCTGTGAGGGTCCTCCGGTAGATGGGACATGTGCTGTGCGAGGGTCCTCCAGGAGATGGGACATGTGCTGTGTGAGGGTCCTCCGGGAGAAGGGGCAGGTGCTCTGTGAGCCACTCTGGGAGATGGGACGTGTGCTGTGCGAGGGTCCTCCGGGAGATGGGACATGTGCTGTGTGAGGGTCCTCCGGGAGAAGACAGCAGGTGCTCTGTGAGCCACTCTGGGAGATGATACGTGTGCTGTGCGAGGGTCCTCCGGGAGATGGGACATGTGCTCTGTGAGGGTCCTCCGGGAGATGGGACATGTGCTGTGCGAGGGTGCTCCGGGAGATCGGACATGTGCTGTGCGAGGGTCCTCCGGGAGAAGGGGCATGTGCTCTGTGAGCCACTCTGGGAGATGGGACGTGTGCTGTGCGAGGGTCCTCCGGGAGATGGGACTTGTGTTGTCTGAGCACCTCCGGGAGAGGGGACATGTGCTGTGTGAGGGTCCTCCGGGATATGGGGCATGTGCTGTGTGAGCCCCTCCGGGATATGGGGCATGTGCTGTGTGAGGGTCCTCCGGGAGATGGTGCATGTGTTGTGCGAGCCACTCCGGGAGTTGGGACAAATGCTGTGCGAGGGTCCTCCGGGAGATGGGACATGTGCCGTGTGAGCCCCTCCCTGAGATGGGACATGTTCTGTGAGGTTGTCCTCCAGGAGAAGGGACAGGTGCTGTGTGAGCCCCTCCAGGAGATGGGACATGTGCTGTGTGACGGTCCTCCGGGAGATGGGACATGTGCTGTGTGAGGGTCCTCCGGGAGATGGGACATGTTCTGTGTGAGGGTCCTCCGGGAGATGGGACATGTTCTGCGTGAGGGTCTTCCGGGAGATGGGACATGTGCTGTGTGACGGTCCTCCGGGAGATGGGACATGTGCTGTGTGAGGGTCCTCCGGGCGATGGGACGTGTGCTGTGTGAGGGTCCTCCGGAAGATGGGGCATGTGCTGTGTGAGAGTGCACCGGGAGATGGGACATGTGCTATGTGAGGGTCCTCCGGGAGATAGGACTTGTGCTGTGTGAGTCCCTCCGGGAGATGGGACATGTGATGTGTGAGGGTCCAACGGGAGATGGGACATGTGCTCTGTGAGGGTCCTCCGGTAGATGGGACATGTGCTGTGCGAGGGTCCTCCAGGAGATGGGACATGTGCTGTGTGAGGGTCCTCCGGGAGAAGGGGCAGGTGCTCTGTGAGCCACTCTGGGAGATGGGACGTGTGCTGTGCGAGGGTCCTCCGGGAGATGGGACATGTGCTGTGTGAGGGTCCTCCGGGAGAAGACAGCAGGTGCTCTGTGAGCCACTCTGGGAGATGATACGTGTGCTGTGCGAGGGTCCTCCGGGAGATGGGACATGTGCTCTGTGAGGGTCCTCCGGGAGATGGGACATGTGCTGTGCGAGGGTGCTCCGGGAGATCGGACATGTGCTGTGCGAGGGTCCTCCGGGAGAAGGGGCATGTGCTCTGTGAGCCACTCTGGGAGATGGGACGTGTGCTGTGCGAGGGTCCTCCGGGAGATGGGACTTGTGTTGTCTGAGCACCTCCGGGAGAGGGGACATGTGCTGTGTGAGGGTCCTCCGGGATATGGGGCATGTGCTGTGTGAGCCCCTCCGGGATATGGGGCATGTGCTGTGTGAGCCCCTCCGAGAGATGGGACGTGTGCTGTGTGAGCCCCTCCGGGAGATGGGACATGTGCTGTGTGAGGGTCTTCCGGGAGATGGGACATGTTCTGCGTGAGGGTCTTCCGGGAGATGGGACATGTGCTGTGTGACGGTCCTCCGGGAGATGGGACATGTGCTGTGTGAGGGTCCTCCGGAAGATGGGGCATGTGCTGTGTGAGAGTGCACCGGGAGATGGGACATGTGCTATGTGAGGGTCCTCCGGGAGATAGGACATGTGCTGTGTGAGTCCCTCCGGGAGATTGGACATGTGTTGTGTGAGGGTCCTCCGGGAGATGGGACATGTGCTGTGCGAGGGTCCTCCAGGAGATGGGACATGTGCTGTGTGAGGGTCCTCCGGGAGAAGGGGCAGGTGCTCTGTGAGCCACTCTGGGAGATGGGACGTGTGCTGTGCGAGGGTCCTCCGGGAGATGGGACATGTGTTGTGTGAGCCCCTCCGGGAGATGGGACATGTGCTGTGTGACGGTACTCCGGGAGATGGGACGTGTGCTGTGCGAGGGTCCTCCGGGAGATGGGACATGTGTTGTGTGAGCCCCTCCGGGAGATGGGACATGTGCTGTGTGACGGTACTGCGGAAGATGGGGCATGTGCTATGTGAGGGTACACCGGGAGATGGGACATGTGCTGTGTGAGGATCCTCCGGGAGATGGGACATGTGCTGTGTGAGCCCCTCCAGGAGATGGGACATGTGATGTGTGAGGGTCCAACGGGAGATGGGACATGTGCTGTGTGAGGGTCCTCCGGGAGATGGGACATGTGCTATGTGAGGGTCCTCCGGGAGAAGGGGCATGTGCTCTGTGAGCCACTCTGGGAGATGGGACGTGTGCTGTACGCGGCTCCTCCCGGAGATGGGACATGTGCTGTGTGAGCACCTCCGGGAGAGGGGACATGTGCTGTGTGAGGGTCCTCCGGGAGAGGGGACATGTGCTGTGTGAGTCCCTTCGGGAGATGGGGCATGTGCTGTATGAGCCCCACCGGGAGATGGGACATTTGCTGTGTGAGCCGCTCCGGGAGATGGGACATGTGCTGTGTGAGCCCCTCCGGGAGATGGGACATGTGCTGTGTGAGGGTCTTCCGGGAGATGTGACATGTTCTGCGTGAGGTTCTTCCGGGAGATGGGACATGTGCTGTGTGACGGTCCTCCGGGAGATGGGACATGTGCTGTGTGAGGTTCCTCCGGGAGATGGGGTATATGCTGTGTGAGGGTCCTCTGGGAGATGGGACATGTGCTGTGTGAGGGTCCTCCGGGAGATGGGACATGTGCTGTGTGAGGGTCTTCCCGGAGATGGGACATGTACTGTGTGAGCCCCTCTTGGAGATGAGACATGTGCTGTGTGAGGGTCCTCCGGGAGATGGGGTATATGCTGTGTGAGGGTCCTCTGGGAGATGGGACATGTGCTGTGTGAGGGTCCTCCGGGAGATGGGACATGTGCTGTGTGAGGGTCTTCCCGGAGATGGGACATGTGCTGTGTGAGCCCCTCTGGGAGATGAGACATGTGCTGTGTGAGGGTCCTCCGGGAGATGGGGCATGTGCTGTGTGAGCCCCTCCGGGAGATGGGACATGTGCTATGTGAGCCCCTCCAGGAGATGGGACATGTGCTGTGTGAGCCCCTCCGGGAGATGGGACATGTGCTTTGTGAGGTTCTTCCGGGAGATGGGACATGTTCTGCGTGAGGGTCTTCCGGGAGATGGGACATGTGCTGTGTGAGGGTCAGCCGGGAGAAGGGACATGTGCTGTGTGAGCACCGCCGGGAGATGGGACATGTGCTGTGTGAGCCCCTCCGGGAGATGGGACATGTGCTGTGTGAGGGTCTTCCGGGAGATGGGACATGTTCTGCGTGTGGGTCTTCCGGGAGATGGGACATGTGCTGTGTGAGCCCCTCCGGGAGATGGGACTTGTGCTGTGTGAGGGTCCTCCGGAAGATGGGGCATGTGGTGTGTGAGGGTCCTCCGGGAGATGGGACATGTGCTGTGTGAGGGTCCTCCGGGAGATGGGACATGTGCTCTGTGAGGGTCCTCCGGGAGATGGGACATGTACTGTGTGAGGGTCCTCCAGAAGATGGGACATGTGCTGTGTGACGGTCCTCCGGGAGATGGGACATGTGCTGTGTGAGGGTCCTCCGGAAGATGGGGCTTGTGCTGTGTGATGGTCCTCCGGGAGATGTGACATGTGCTGTGTGAGGGTCCTCCGGGAGATTGGACATGTGCTGTGTGAGCCCCTCCGGGAGATGGGACATGTGATGTGTGAGGGTCCAACGGGAGATGGGACATGTGCTGTATGAGGGTCCTCCGGGAGAAGGGACATGTTCTGTGTGAGGGTCCTCCGGGAGATGGTGCATGTGTTGTGCGAGCCACTCCGGAAGAGGGGACATGTGCTGTGTCAGCCCCTCCGGGCAATGGGACATGTGCTTTGTGAGGGTCCTCCGGGAGATGGGACAAATGCTGTGCGAGGGTCCTCCGGGAGATGGGACATGTGCCGTGTGAGCCCCTCCCTGAGATGGGACATGTTCTGTGAGGTTGTCCTCCAGGAGAAGGGACAGGTGCTGTGTGAGCCCCTCCGGGAGATGGGACATGTGCTGTGTGAGGGTCTTCCGGGAGATGGGACATGTTCTGCGTGAGGGTCTTCCGGGAGATGGGACATGTGCTGTGTGACGGTCCTCCGGGAGATGGTACATGTGCTGTGTGAGGGTCCTCCGGGAGATAGGACATGTGCTGTGTGAGTCCCTCCGGGAGAGGGGACATGTGATGTGTGAGGGTCCAACGGGAGATGGGACATGTGCTCTGTGAGGGTCCTCCGGGAGATGGGCCATGTGCTGTGCGAGGGTCCTCCAGGAGATGGGATATGTGCTGTGTGAGAGTCCTCCGGGAGAAGGGGCAGGTGCTCTGTGAGCCACTCTGCGAGATGGGACGTGTGCTGTGCGAGGGTCCTCCGGGAGATCGGACATGTGCTGTGCGAGGGTCCTCCGGGAGAAGGGGCATGTGCTCTGTGAGCCACTCTGGGAGATGGGACGTGTGCTGTGCGAGGGTCCTCCGGGAGATGGGACTTGTGTTGTCTGAGCACCTCCGGGAGAGGGGTCATGTGCTGTGTGAGGGTCCTCCGGGATATGGGGCATGTGCTGTGTGAGCCCCTCCGGGATATGGGGCATGTGCTGTGTGAGCCCCTCCGGGAGATGGGACATGTGCTGTGCGAGCCCCTCCGGGAGATGGGACATGTGCTGTGCGAGCCCCTCCGGGAGATGGGACATGTGCTGTGTGAGGGTCTTCCGGGAGATGGGACATGTTCTGCGTGAGGGTCTTCCGGGAGATGGGACATGTGCTGTGTGACGGTCCTCCGGGAGATGGGACATGTGCTGTGTGAGGGTCCTCCGGAAGATGGGGCATGTGCTGTGTGACAGTGCACCGGGAGATGGGACATGTGCTCTGTGAGGGTCCTCCAGGAGATAGGACATGTGCTGTGTGAGTCCCTCCGGGAGATGGGACATGTGATGTGTGAGGGTCCAACGGGAGATGGGACATGTGCTCTGTGAGGGTCCTCCGGGAGATGGGACATGTGCTGTGTGACGGTCCTCCGGGAGATGGGACATGTGCTGTGTGAGGGTCCTCCGGAAGATGGGGCTTGTGCTGTGTGATGGTCCTCCGGGAGATGTGACATGTGCTGTGTGAGGGTCCTCCGGGAGATTGGACATGTGCTGTGTGAGCCCCTCCGGGAGATGGGACATGTGATGTGTGAGGGTCCAACGGGAGATGGGACATGTGCTGTATGAGGGTCCTCCGGGAGATGGGACATGTTCTGTGTGAGGGTCCTCCGGGAGATGGTGCATGTGTTGTGCGAGCCACTCCGGGAGTTGGGACAAATGCTGTGCGAGGGTCCTCCGGGAGATGGGACATCTGCCGTGTGAGCCCCTCCCTGAGATGGGACATGTTCTGTGAGGTTGTCCTCCAGGAGAAGGGACAGGTGCTGTGTGAGCCCCTCCGGGAGATGGGACATGTGCTGTGTGAGGGTCTTCCGGGAGATGGGACATGTTCTGCGTGAGGGTCTTCCGGGAGATGGGACATGTGCTGTGTGACGGTCCTCCGGGAGATGGGACATGTGCTGTGTGAGGGTCTTCCGGGAGATGTGACATGTTCTGCGTGAGGTTCTTCCGGGAGATGGGACAT
Organism: Pristiophorus japonicus; assembly: GCF_044704955.1. Classification (NCBI taxonomy): domain Eukaryota; kingdom Metazoa; phylum Chordata; class Chondrichthyes; family Pristiophoridae; genus Pristiophorus; species Pristiophorus japonicus. Next base: position 106,471 of record NW_027254582.1, read on the forward strand.
GTGCTGTGTGACGGTCCTCCGGGAGATGGGACATGTGCTGTGTGAGGTTCCTCCGGGAGATGGGACATGTGCTGTGTGAGGGTCTTCCCGGAGATGGGACATGTACTGTGTGAGCCCCTCTGGGAGATGAGACACGTGCTGTGTGAGGGTCCTCCGGGAGATGGGGTATATGCTGTGTGAGGGTCCTCTGGGAGATGGGACATGTGCTGTGTGAGGGTCCTCCGGGAGATGGGACATGTGCTGTGTGAGGGTCTTCCCGGAGATGGGACATGTGCTGTGTGAGCCCCTCTGGGAGATGAGACATGTGCTGTGTGAGGGTCCTCCGGGAGATGGGGCATGTGCTGTGTGAGCCCCTCCGGGAGATGGGACATGTGCTATGTGAGCCCCTCCAGGAGATGGGACATGTGCTGTGTGAGCCCCTCCGGGAGATGGGACATGTGATGTGTGAGGGTCCAACGGGAGATGGGACATGTGCTGTATGAGGGTACTCCGGGAGATGGGACATGTTCTGTGTGAGGGTCCTCCGGGAGATGGTGCATGTGTTGTGCGAGCCCCTCCGGGAGAGGGGACATGTGCTGTGTCAGCGCCTCCGGGCAATGGGACATGTGCTTTGTGAGGGTCCTCAGGGAGATGGGACATATGCTGTGTGAGGGTCCTCCAGGAGATGGGACATGTGCCGTGTGAGCCCCTCTGGGAGATGGGACATGTGCTGTGAGGTTGTTCTCCAGGAGAAGAGACATGTGCTGTGTGAGGGTCCTCCGGGAGATGGGACATGTTCTGTGTGAGGGTCCTCCGGGAGATGGGACATGTTCTGCGTGAGGGTCTTCCGGGAGATGGGACATGTGCTGTGTGACGGTCCTCCGGGAGATGGGACATGTGCTGTGTGAGGGTCCTCCGGGCGATGGGACGTGTGCTGTGTGAGGGTCCTCCGGAAGATGGGGCATGTGCTGTGTGAGAGTGCACCGGGAGATAGGACATGTGCTATGTGAGGGTCCTCCGGGAGATAGGACTTGTGCTGTGTGAGTCCCTCCGGGAGATGGGACATGTGATGTATGAGGGTCCAACGGGAGATGGGACATGTGCTCTGTGAGGGTCCTCCGGTAGATGGGACATGTGCTGTGCGAGGGTCCTCCAGGAGATGGGACATGTGCTGTGTGAGGGTCCTCCGGGAGAAGGGGCAGGTGCTCTGTGAGCCACTCTGGGAGATGGGACGTGTGCTGTGCGAGGGTCCTCCGGGAGATGGGACATGTGCTGTGTGAGGGTCCTCCGGGAGAAGGGGCAGGTGCTCTGTGAGCCACTCTGGGAGATGATACGTGTGCTGTGCGAGGGTCCTCCGGGAGATGGGACATGTCCTCTGTGAGGGTCCTCCGGGAGATGGGACATGTGCTGTGCGAGGGTGCTCCGGGAGATCGGACATGTGCTGTGCGAGGGTCCTCCGGGAGAAGGGGCATGTGCTCTGTGAGCCACTCTGGGAGATGGGACGTGTGCTGTGCGAGGGTCCTCCGGGAGATGGGACTTGTGTTGTCTGAGCACCTCCGGGAGAGGGGACATGTGCTGTGTGAGGGTCCTCCGGGATATGGGGCATGTGCTGTGTGAGCCCCTCCGGGATATGGGGCATGTGCTGTGTGAGCCCCTCCGGGAGATGGGACGTGTGCTGTGTGAGCCCCTCCGGGAGATGGGACATGTGCTGTGTGAGGGTCTTCCGGGAGATGGGACATGTTCTGCGTGAGGGTCTTCCGGGAGATGGGACATGTGCTGTGTGACGGTCCTCCGGGAGATGGGACATGTGCTGTGTGATGGTCCTCCGGAAGATGGGGCTTGTGCTGTGTGATGGTCCTCCGGGAGATGTGACATGTGCTGTGTGAGGGTCCTCCGGGAGATTGGACATGTGCTGTGTGAGCCCCTCCGGGAGATGGGACATGTGATGTGTGAGGGTCCAACGGGAGATGGGACATGTGCTGTATGAGGGTCCTCCGGGAGATGGGACATGTTCTGTGTGAGGGTCCTCCGGGAGATGGTGCATGTGTTGTGCGAGCCACTCCGGGAGTTGGGACAAATGCTGTGCGCGGGTCCTCCGGGAGATGGGACATCTGCCGTGTGAGCCCCTCCCTGAGATGGGACATGTTCTGTGAGGTTGTCCTCCAGGAGAAGGGACAGGTGCTGTGTGAGCCCCTCCGGGAGATGGGACATGTGCTGTGTGAGGGTCTTCCGGGAGATGGGACATGTTCTGCGTGAGGGTCTTCCGGGAGATGGGACATGTGCTGTGTGACGGTCCTCCGGGAGATGGGACATGTGCTGTGTGAGGGTCTTCCGGTTGACGTGACATGTTCTGCGTGAGGTTCTTCCGGGAGATGGGACATGTGCTGTGTGACGGTCCTCCGGGAGATGGGACATGTGCTGTGTGAGGTTCCTCCGGGAGATGGGACATGTGCTGTGTGAGGGTCTTCCCGGAGATGGGACATGTACTGTGTGAGCCCCTCTGGGAGATGAGACACGTGCTGTGTGAGGGTCCTCCGGGAGATGGGGTATATGCTGTGTGAGGGTCCTCTGGGAGATGGGACATGTGCTGTGTGAGGGTCCTCCGGGAGATGGGACATGTGCTGTGTGAGGGTCTTCCCGGAGATGGGACATGTGCTGTGTGAGCCCCTCTGGGAGATGAGACATGTGCTGTGTGAGGGTCCTCCGGGAGATGGGGCATGTGCTGTGTGAGCCCCTCCGGGAGATGGGACATGTGCTGTGTGAGCCCCTCCGGGAGATGGGACATGTGATGTGTGAGGGTCCAACGGGAGATGGGACATGTGCTGTATGAGGGTACTCCGGGAGATGGGACATGTTCTGTGTGAGGGTCCTCCGGGAGATGGTGCATGTGTTGTGCGAGCCCCTCCGCGAGAGGGGACATGTGCTGTGTCAGCGCCTCCGGGCAATGGGACATGTGCTTTGTGAGGGTCCTCAGGGAGATGGGACATATGCTGTGTGAGGTTCCTCCGGGAGATGGGACATGTGCCGTGTGAGCCCCTCTGGGAGATGGGACATGTGCTGTGAGGTTGTTCTCCAGGAGAAGAGACATGTGCTGTGTGAGGGTCCTCCGGGAGATGGGACATGTTCTGTGTGAGGGTCCTCCGGGAGATGGGACATGTTCTGCGTGAGGGTCTTCCGGGAGATGGGACATGTGCTGTGTGACGGTCCTCCGGGAGATGGGACATGTGCTGTGTGAGGGTCCTCCGGGCGATGGGACGTGTGCTGTGTGAGGGTCCTCCGGAAGATGGGGCATGTGCTGTGTGAGAGTGCACCGGGAGATGGGACATGTGCTATGTGAGGGTCCTCCGGGAGATAGGACTTGTGCTGTGTGAGTCCCTCCGGGAGATGGGACATGTGATGTGTGAGGGTCCAACGGGAGATGGGACATGTGCTCTGTGAGGGTCCTCCGGTAGATGGGACATGTGCTGTGCGAGGGTCCTCCAGGAGATGGGACATGTGCTGTGTGAGGGTCCTCCGGGAGAAGGGGCAGGTGCTCTGTGAGCCACTCTGGGAGATGGGACGTGTGCTGTGCGAGGGTCCTCCGGGAGATGGGACATGTGCTGTGTGAGGGTCCTCCGGGAGAAGGGGCAGGTGCTCTGTGAGCCACTCTGGGAGATGATACGTGTGCTGTGCGAGGGTCCTCCGGGAGATGGGACATGTGCTCTGTGAGGGTCCTCCGGGAGATGGGACATGTGCTGTGCGAGGGTGCTCCGGGAGATCGGACATGTGCTGTGCGAGGGTCCTCCGGGAGAAGGGGCATGTGCTCTGTGAGCCACTCTGGGAGATGGGACGTGTGCTGTGCGAGGGTCCTCCGGGAGATGGGACTTGTGTTGTCTGAGCACCTCCGGGAGAGGGGACATGTGCTGTGTGAGGGTCCTCCGGGATATTGGGCATGTGCTGTGTGAGCCCCTCCGGGATATGGGGCATGTGCTGTGTGAGCCCCTCCGGAGGATGGGACGTGTGCTGTGTGAGCCCCTCCGGGAGATGGGACATGTGCTGTGTGAGGGTCTTCCGGGAGATGGGACATGTTCTGCGTGAGGGTCTTCCGGGAGATGGGACATGTGCTGTGTGACGGTCCTCCGGGAGATGGGACATGTGCTGTGTGATGGTCCTCCGGAAGATGGGGCATGTGCTGTGTGAGAGTGCACCGGGAGATGGGACATGTGCTATGTGAGGGTCCTCCGGGAGATAGGACATGTGCTGTGTGAGTCCCTCCGGGAGATGGGACATGTGATGTGTGAGGGTCCAACGGGAGATGGGACATGTGCTCTGTGAGGGTCCTCCGGGAGATGGGACGTGTGCTGTGCGAGGGTCCTCCAGGAGATGGGACATGTGCTGTGTGAGGGTCCTCCGGGAGAAGGGGCAGGTGCTCTGTGAGCCACTCTGGGAGATGGGACGTGTGCTGTGCGAGGGTCCTCCGGGAGATGGGACATGTGTTGTGTGAGCCCCTCCGGGAGATGGGACATGTGCTGTGTGACGGTACTCCGGGAGATGGGATGTGTGCTGTGCGAGGGTCCTCCGGGAGATGGGACATGTGTTGTGTGAGCCCCTCCGGGAGATGGGACATGTGCTGTGTGACGGTACTGCGGAAGATGGGGCATGTGCTATGTGAGGGTACACCGGAAGATGGGACATGTGCTGTGTGAGGATCCTCCGGGGGATGGGACATGTGCTGTGTGAGCCCCTCCAGGAGATGGGACATGTGATGTGTGAGGGTCCAACGGGAGATGGGACATGTGCTGTGTGAGGGTCCTCCGGGAGATGGGACATGTGCTATGTGAGGGTCCTCCGGGAGAAGGGGCATGTGCTCTGTGAGCCACTCTGGGAGATGGGACGTGTGCTGTGCGCGGCTCCTCCCGGAGATGGGACATGTGCTGTGTGAGCACCTCCGGGAGAGGGGACATGTGCTGTGTGAGGGTCCTCCGGGAGAGGGGACATGTGCTGTGTGAGTCCCTTCGGGAGATGGGGCATGTGCTGTATGAGCCCCACCGGGAGATGGGACATTTGCTGTGTGAGCCGCTCCGGGAGATGGGACATGTGCTGTGTGAGCCCCTCCGGGAGATGGGACATGTGCTGTGTGAGGGTCTTCCGGGAGATGTGACATGTTCTGCGTGAGGTTCTTCCGGGAGATGGGACATGTGCTGTGTGACGGTCCTCCGGGAGATGGGACATGTGCTGTGTGAGGTTCCTCCGGGAGATGGGGTATATGCTGTGTGAGGGTCCTCTGGGAGATGGGACATGTGCTGTGTGAGGGTCTTCCCGGAGATGGGACATGTACTGTGTGAGCCCCTCTGGGAGATGAGACATGTGCTGTGTGAGGGTCCTCCGGGAGATGGGGTATATGCTGTGTGAGGGTCCTCTGGGAGATGGGACATGTGCTGTGTGAGGGTCCTCCGGGAGATGGGACATGTGCTGTGTGAGGGTCTTCCCGGAGATGGGACATGTGCTGTGTGAGCCCCTCTGGGAGATGAGACTTGTGCTGTGTGAGGGTCCTCCGGGAGATGGGGCATGTGCTGTGTGAGCCCCACCGGGAGATGGGACATGTGCTATGTGAGCCCCTCCAGGAGATGGGACATGTGCTGTGTGAGCACCTCCGGGAGATGGGACATGTGCTTTGTGAGGTTCTTCCGGGAGATGGGACATGTTCTGCGTGAGGGTCTTCCGGGAGATGGGACATGTGCTGTGTGAGGGTCAGCCGGGAGAAGGGACATGTGCTGTGTGAGCACCGCCGGGAGATGGGACATGTGCTGTGTGAGCCCCTCCGGGAGATGGGACATGTGCTGTGTGAGGGTCTTCCGGGAGATGTGACATGTTCTGCGTGAGGTTCTTCCGGGAGATGGGACATGTGCTGTGTGACGGTCCTCCGGGAGATGGGACATGTGCTGTGTGAGGTTCCTCCGGGAGATGGGACATGTGCTGTGTGAGGGTCTTCCCGGAGATGGGACATGTACTGTGTGAGCCCCTCTGGGAGATGAGACACGTGCTGTGTGAGGGTCCTCCGGGAGATGGGGTATATGCTGTGTGAGGGTCCTCTGGGAGATGGGACATGTGCTGTGTGAGGGTCCTCCGGGAGATGGGACATGTGCTGTGTGAGGGTCTTCCCGGAGATGGGACATGTGCTGTGTGAGCCCCTCTGGGAGATGAGACATGTGCTGTGTGAGGGTCCTCCGGGAGATGGGGCATGTGCTGTGTGAGCCCCTCCGGGAGATGGGACATGTGCTATGTGAGCCCCTCCAGGAGATGGGACATGTGCTGTGTGAGCCCCTCCGGGAGATGGGACATGTGATGTGTGAGGGTCCAACGGGAGATGGGACATGTGCTGTATGAGGGTACTCCGGGAGATGGGACATGTTCTGTGTGAGGGTCCTCCGGGAGATGGTGCATGTGTTGTGCGAGCCCCTCCGGGAGAGGGGACATGTGCTGTGTCAGCGCCTCCGGGCAATGGGACATGTGCTTTGTGAGGGTCCTCAGGGAGATGGGACATATGCTGTGTGAGGGTCCTCCAGGAGATGGGACATGTGCCGTGTGAGCCCCTCTGGGAGATGGGACATGTGCTGTGAGGTTGTTCTCCAGGAGAAGAGACATGTGCTGTGTGAGGGTCCTCCGGGAGATGGGACATGTTCTGTGTGAGGGTCCTCCGGGAGATGGGACATGTTCTGCGTGAGGGTCTTCCGGGAGATGGGACATGTGCTGTGTGACGGTCCTCCGGGAGATGGGACATGTGCTGTGTGAGGGTCCTCCGGGCGATGGGACGTGTGCTGTGTGAGGGTCCTCCGGAAGATGGGGCATGTGCTGTGTGAGAGTGCACCGGGAGATGGGACATGTGCTATGTGAGGGTCCTCCGGGAGATAGGACTTGTGCTGTGTGAGTCCCTCCGGGAGATGGGACATGTGATGTGTGAGGGTCCAACGGGAGATGGGACATGTGCTCTGTGAGGGTCCTCCGGTAGATGGGACATGTGCTGTGCGAGGGTCCTCCAGGAGATGGGACATGTGCTGTGTGAGGGTCCTCCGGGAGAAGGGGCAGGTGCTCTGTGAGCCACTCTGGGAGATGGGACGTGTGCTGTGCGAGGGTCCTCCGGGAGATGGGACATGTGCTGTGTGAGGGTCCTCCGGGAGAAGGGGCAGGTGCTCTGTGAGCCACTCTGGGAGATGATACGTGTGCTGTGCGAGGGTCCTCCGGGAGATGGGACATGTGCTCTGTGAGGGTCCTCCGGGAGATGGGACATGTGCTGTGCGAGGGTGCTCCGGGAGATCGGACATGTGCTGTGCGAGGGTCCTCCGGGAGAAGGGGCATGTGCTCTGTGAGCCACTCTGGGAGATGGAACGTGTGCTGTGCGAGGGTCCTCCGGGAGATGGGACTTGTGTTGTCTGAGCACCTCCGGGAGAGGGGACATGTGCTGTGTGAGGGTCCTCCGGGATATGGGGCATGTGCTGTGTGAGCCCCTCCGGGATATGGGGCATGTGCTGTGTGAGCCCCTCCGGGAGATGGGACGTGTGCTGTGTGAGCCCCTCCGGGAGATGGGACATGTGCTGTGTAAGGGTCTTCCGGGAGATGGGACATGTTCTGCGTGAGGGTCTTCCGGGAGATGGGACATGTGCTGTGTGACGGTCCTCCGGGAGATGGGACATGTGCTGTGTGATGGTCCTCCGGAAGATGGGGCTTGTGCTGTGTGATGGTCCTCCGGGAGATGTGACATGTGCTGTGTGAGGGTCCTCCGGGAGATTGGACATGTGCTGTGTGAGCCCCTCCGGGAGATGGGACATGTGATGTGTGAGGGTCCAACGGGAGATGGGACATGTGCTGTATGAGGGTCCTCCGGGAGATGGGACATGTTCTGTGTGAGGGTCCTCCGGGAGATGGTGCATGTGTTGTGCGAGCCACTCCGGGAGTTGGGACAAATGCTGTGCGAGGGTCCTCCGGGAGATGGGACATCTGCCGTGTGAGCCCCTCCCTGAGATGGGACATGTTCTGTGAGGTTGTCCTCCAGGAGAAGGGACAGGTGCTGTGTGAGCCCCTCCGGGAGATGGGACATGTGCTGTGTGAGGGTCTTCCGGGAGATGGGACATGTTCTGCGTGAGGGTCTTCCGGGAGATGGGACATGTGCTGTGTGACGGTCCTCCGGGAGATGGGACATGTGCTGTGTGAGGGTCTTCCCGGAGATGGGACATGTACTGTGTGAGCCCCTCTGGGAGATGAGACATGTGCTGTGTGAGGGTCCTCCGGGAGATGGGGTATATGCTGTGTGAGGGTCCTCTGGGAGATGGGACATGTGCTGTGTGAGGGTCCTCCGGGAGATGGGACATGTGCTGTGTGAGGGTCTTCCCGGAGATGGGACATGTGCTGTGTGAGCCCCTCTGGGAGATGAGACATGTGCTGTGTGAGGGTCCTCCGGGAGATGGGGCATGTGCTGTGTGAGCCCCTCCGGGAGATGGGACATGTGCTATGTGAGCCCCTCCAGGAGATGGGACATGTGCTGTGTGAGCCCCTCCGGGAGATGGGACATGTGATGTGTGAGGGTCCAACGGGAGATGGGACATGTGCTGTATGAGGGTACTCCGGGAGATGGGACATGTTCTGTGTGAGGGTCCTCCGGGAGATGGTGCATGTGTTGTGCGAGCCCCTCCGGGAGAGGGGACATGTGCTGTGTCAGCGCCTCCGGGCAATGGGACATGTGCTTTTTGAGGGTCCTCAGGGAGATGGGACATATGCTGTGTGAGGTTCCTCCGGGAGATGGGACATGTGCCGTGTGAGCCCCTCTGGGAGATGGGACATGTGCTGTGAGGTTGTTCTCCAGGAGAAGAGACATGTGCTGTGTGAGGGTCCTCCGGGAGATGGGACATGTTCTGTGTGAGGGTCCTCCGGGAGATGGGACATGTTCTGCGTGAGGGTCTTCCGGGAGATGGGACATGTGCTGTGTGACGGTCCTCCGGGAGATGGGACATGTGCTGTGTGAGGGTCCTCCGGGCGATGGGACGTGTGCTGTGTGAGGGTCCTCCGGAAGATGGGGCATGTGCTGTGTGAGAGTGCACCGGGAGATGGGACATGTGCTATGTGAGGGTCCTCCGGGAGATAGGACTTGTGCTGTGTGAGTCCCTCCGGGAGATGGGACATGTGATGTGTGAGGGTCCAACGGGAGATGGGACATGTGCTCTGTGAGGGTCCTCCGGTAGATGGGACATGTGCTGTGCGAGGGTCCTCCAGGAGATGGGACATGTGCTGTGTGAGGGTCCTCCGGGAGAAGGGGCAGGTGCTCTGTGAGCCACTCTGGGAGATGGGACGTGTGCTGTGCGAGGGTCCTCCGGGAGATGGGACATGTGCTGTGTGAGGGTCCTCCGGGAGAAGGGGCAGGTGCTCTGTGAGCCACTCTGGGAGATGATACGTGTGCTGTGCGAGGGTCCTCCGGGAGATGGGACATGTGCTCTGTGAGGGTCCTCCGGGAGATGGGACATGTGCTGTGCGAGGGTGCTCCGGGAGATCGACATGTGCTGTGCGAGGGTCCTCCGGGAGAAGGGGCATGTGCTCTGTGAGCCACTCTGGGAGATGGGACGTGTGCTGTGCGAGGGTCCTCCGGGAGATGGGACTTGTGTTGTCTGAGCACCTCCGGGAGAGGGGACATGTGCTGTGTGAGGGTCCTCCGGGATATGGGGCATGTGCTGTGTGAGCCCCTCCGGGATATGGGGCATGTGCTGTGTGAGCCCCTCCGGGAGATGGGACGTGTGCTGTGTGAGCCCCTCCGGGAGATGGGACATGTGCTGTGTGAGGGTCTTCCGGGAGATGGGACATGTTCTGCGTGAGGGTCTTCCGGGAGATGGGACATGTGCTGTGTGACGGTCCTCCGGGAGATGGGACATGTGCTGTGTGATGGTCCTCCGGAAGATGGGGCATGTGCTGTGTGAGAGTGCACCGGGAGATGGGACATGTGCTATGTGAGGGTCCTCCGGGAGATAGGACATGTGCTGTGTGAGTCCCTCCGGGAGATGGGACATGTGATGTGTGAGGGTCCAACGGGAGATGGGACATGTGCTCTGTGAGGGTCCTCCGGGAGATGGGACGTGTGCTGTGCGAGGGTCCTCCAGGAGATGGGACATGTGCTGTGTGAGGGTCCTCCGGGAGAAGGGGCAGGTGCTCTGTGAGCCACTCTGGGAGATGGGACGTGTGCTGTGCGAGGGTCCTCCGGGAGATGGGACATGTGTTGTGTGAGCCCCTCCGGGAGATGGGACATGTGCTGTGTGACGGTACTCCGGGAGATGGGATGTGTGCTGTGCGAGGGTCCTCCGGGAGATGGGACATGTGTTGTGTGAGCCCCTCCGGGAGATGGGACATGTGCTGTGTGACGGTACTGCGGAAGATGGGGCATGTGCTATGTGAGGGTACACCGGAAGATGGGACATGTGCTGTGTGAGGATCCTCCGGGAGATGGGACATGTGCTGTGTGAGCCCCTCCAGGAGATGGGACATGTGATGTGTGAGGGTCCAACGGGAGATGGGACATGTGCTGTGTGAGGGTCCTCCGGGAGATGGGACATGTGCTATGTGAGGGTCCTCCGGGAGAAGGGGCATGTGCTCTGTGAGCCACTCTGGGAGATGGGACGTGTGCTGTGCGCGGCTCCTCCCGGAGATGGGACATGTGCTGTGTGAGCACCTCCGGGAGAGGGGACATGTGCTGTGTGAGGGTCCTCCGGGAGAGGGGACATGTGCTGTGTGAGTCCCTTCGGGAGATGGGGCATGTGCTGTATGAGCCCCACCGGGAGATGGGACATTTGCTGTGTGAGCCGCTCCGGGAGATGGGACATGTGCTGTGTGAGCCCCTCCGGGAGATGGGACATGTGCTGTGTGAGGGTCTTCCGGGAGATGTGACATGTTCTGCGTGAGGTTCTTCCGGGAGATGGGACATGTGCTGTGTGACGGTCCTCCGGGAGATGGGACATGTGCTGTGTGAGGTTCCTCCGGGAGATGGGGTATATGCTGTGTGAGGGTCCTCTGGGAGATGGGACATGTGCTGTGTGAGGGTCTTCCCGGAGATGGGACATGTACTGTGTGAGCCCCTCTGGGAGATGAGACATGTGCTGTGTGAGGGTCCTCCGGGAGATGGGGTATATGCTGTGTGAGGGTCCTCTGGGAGATGGGACATGTGCTGTGTGAGGGTCCTCCGGGAGATGGGACATGTGCTGTGTGAGGGTCTTCCCGGAGATGGGACATGTGCTGTGTGAGCCCCTCTGGGAGATGAGACTTGTGCTGTGTGAGGGTCCTCCGGGAGATGGGGCATGTGCTGTGTGAGCCCCACCGGGAGATGGGACATGTGCTATGTGAGCCCCTCCAGGAGATGGGACATGTGCTGTGTGAGCACCTCCGGGAGATGGGACATGTGCTTTGTGAGGTTCTTCCGGGAGATGGGACATGTTCTGCGTGAGGGTCTTCCGGGAGATGGGACATGTGCTGTGTGAGGGTCAGCCGGGAGAAGGGACATGTGCTGTGTGAGCACCGCCGGGAGATGGGACATGTGCTGTGTGAGCCCCTCCGGGAGATGGGACATGTGCTGTGTGAGGGTCTTCCGGGAGATGGGACATGTTCTGCGTGTGGGTCTTCCGGTAGATGGGACATGTGCTGTGTGAGCCCCTCCGGGAGATGGGACTTGTGCTGTGTGAGGGTCCTCCGGAAGATGGGGCATGTGCTGTGTGAGGGTCCTCCGGGAGATGGGACATGTGCTGTGTGAGGGTCCTCCGGGAGATGGGACATGTGCTCTGTGAGGGTCCTCCGGGAGATGGGACATGTACTGTGTGAGGGTCCTCCAGAAGATGGGACATGTGCTGTGTGACGGTCCTCCGGGAGATGGGACATGTGCTGTGTGAGGGTCCTCCGGAAGATGGGGCTTGTGCTGTGTGATGGTCCTCCGGGAGATGTGACATGTGCTGTGTGAGGGTCCTCCGGGAGATTGGACATGTGCTGTGTGAGCCCCTCCGGGAGATGGGACATGTGATGTGTGAGGGTCCAACGGGAGATGGGACATGTGCTGTATGAGGGTCCTCCGGGAGATGGGACATGTTCTGTGTGAGGGTCCTCCGGGAGATGGTGCATGTGTTGTGCGAGCCACTCCGGGAGAGGGGACATGTGCTGTGTCAGCCCCTCCGGGCAATGGGACATGTGCTTTGTGAGGGTCCTCCGGGAGATGGGACAAATGCTGTGCGAGGGTCCTCCGGGAGATGGGACATGTGCCGTGTGAGCCCCTCCCTGAGATGGGACATGTTCTGTGAGGTTGTCCTCCAGGAGAAGGGACAGGTGCTGTGTGAGCGCCTCCGGGAGATGGGACATGTGCTGTGTGAGGGTCTTCCGGGAGATGGGACATGTTCTGCGTGAGGGTCTTCCGGGAGATGGGACATGTGCTGTGTGACGGTCCTCCGGGAGATGGTACATGTGCTGTGTGAGGGTCCTCCGGGAGATAGGACATGTGCTGTGTGAGTCCCTCCGGGAGATGGGACATGTGATGTGTGAGGGTCCAACGGGAGATGGGACATGTGCTCTGTGAGGGTCCTCCGGGAGATGGGCCATGTGCTGTGCGAGGGTCCTCCAGGAGATGGGATATGTGCTGTGTGAGAGTCCTCCGGGAGAAGGGGCAGGTGCTCTGTGAGCCACTCTGCGAGATGGGACGTGTGCTGTGCGAGGGTCCTCCGGGAGATGGGACATGTGCTCTGTGAGGGTCCTCTGGGAGAAGGGGCAGGTGCTCTGTGAGCCACTCTGGGAGATGATACGTGTGCTGTGTGAGGGTCCAACGGGAGATGGGACATGTGCTCTGTGAGGGTCCTCCGGGAGATGGGACATGTGCTGTGCGAGGGTGCTCCGGGAGATCGGACATGTGCTGTGCGAGGGTCCTCCGGGAGAAGGGGCATGTGCTCTGTGAGCCACTCTGGGAGATGGGACGTGTGCTGTGCGAGGGTCCTCCGGGAGATGGGACTTGTGTTGTCTGAGCACCTCCGGGAGAGGGGTCATGTGCTGTGTGAGGGTCCTCCGGGATATGGGGCATGTGCTGTGTGAGCCCCTCCGGGATATGGGGCATGTGCTGTGTGAGCCCCTCCGGGAGATGGGACATGTGCTGTGCGAGCCCCTCCGGGAGATGGGACATGTGCTGTGCGAGCCCCTCCGGGAGATGGGACATGTGCTGTGTGAGGGTCTTCCGGGAGATGGGACATGTTCTGCGTGAGGGTCTTCCGGGAGATGGGACATGTGCTGTGTGACGGTCCTCCGGGAGATGGGACATGTGCTGTGTGAGGGTCCTCCGGAAGATGGGGCATGTGCTGTGTGACAGTGCACCGGGAGATGGGACATGTGCTCTGTGAGGGTCCTCCAGGAGATAGGACATGTGCTGTGTGAGTCCCTCCGGGAGATGGGACATGTGATGTGTGAGGGTCCAACGGGAGATGGGACATGTGCTCTGTGAGGGTCCTCCGGGAGATGGGACATGTGCTGTGCGAGGGTCCTCCAGGAGATGGGACATGTGCTGTGTGAGGGTCCTCCGGGAGAAGGGGCAGGTGCTCTGTGAGCCACTCTGGGAGATGGGACGTGTGCTGTGCGAGGGTCCTCAGGGAGATGGGACATGTGTTGTGTGACGGTACTGCGGAAGATGGGGCATGTGCTCTGTGAGGGTACACCGGGAGATGGGACATGTGCTGTGTGAGGATCCTCCGGGAGATAGGACATGTGCTGTGTGAGCCCCTCCAGGAGATGGGACATGTGATGTGTGAGGGTCCTCCGGGAGATGGGACATGTGCTGTGTGAGGGTCCTCCGGGAGATGGGACATGTGCTGTGTGAGCCCCTCCGGGAGATGGGAGATGTGCTGTGTGACGGTCTTCCCGGAGATGGGACATGTGCTGTGTGAGCCCCTCTGGGAGATGGAACACGTGCTATGTGAGCGTCCTCCGGGAGATGGGACACGTGCTGTGTGAGGGTCCTCCGGGAGATGGGACATCTGCTGTATGAGGCTGCTCCGGGAGGTGGGAAATGTGCTGTGTGAGGGTCCTCCGGGATATGGGGCATGTGCTGTGTCAGCCCCTCCGAGAGATGGGACATGTGCTCTGTGAGCCCCTCCGGGAGATGGGACACGTGCTGTGTGAGGGTCCTAGGGATTGGTCATGTGCTGTGTGAGCCCCTCCGGGAGATGGGACATGTGCTGTGTGAGCGTCGTCCAGGAGATGGAACATGTGCTGTGTGAGGGTCTTCCCGGAGATGGGACATGTACTGTGTGAGCCCCTCTGGGAGATGAGACATGTGCTGTGTGAGGGTCCTCCGGGAGATGGGGTATATGCTGTGTGAGGGTCCTCTGGGAGATGGGACATGTGCTGTGTGAGGGTCCTCCGGGAGATGGGACATGTGCTGTGTGAGGGTCTTCCCGGAGATGGGACATGTGCTGTGTGAGCCCCTCTGGGAGATGAGACATGTGCTGTGTGAGGGTCCTCCGGGAGATGGGGCATGTGCTGTGTGAGCCCCTCCGGGAGATGGGACATGTGCTATGTGAGCCCCTCCAGGAGATGGGACATGTGCTGTGTGAGCCCCTCCGGGAGATGGGACATGTGCTTTGTGAGGTTCTTCCGGGAGATGGGACATGTTCTGCGTGAGGGTCTTCCGGGTGATGGGACATGTGCTGTGTAAGGGTCCTTGGGGAAATGGGACATGTGCTTTGTAAGGGTCCTCCGGGAGATGGGACATGTGCTGTGTCAGCCCCTCCGGGAGATGGGACATGTGGTGTGTGAGCCCCTCCGGGAGATGGGACATGTGCTGTGTGACGGTCCACCGGGAGATGGAACATGTGCTGTGTGAGGGTCCGCCAGGAGATGGGACATGTGCTGTGCGAATGTCCTCCGGGAGATGGAACATGTGCTGTTAAGGTCCTCCGGGAGATGGGACATGTGCTGTGTGAGCCCCTCCGGGAGATGGGACATGTGCTCTGTGAGCCCCTCCGGGAGATGGGACATGTGCTTTGTGAGGTTCTTCCGGGAGATGGGACATGTTCTGCGTGAGGGTCTTCCGGGAGATGGGACATGTGCTGTGTGAGGGTCAGCCGGGAGAAGGGACATGTGCTGTGTGAGCACCGCCGGGAGATGGGACATGTGCTGTGTGAGCCCCTCCGGGAGATGGGACATGTGCTGTGTGAGGGTCTTCCGGGAAATGGGACATGTTCTGCGTGTGGGTCTTCCGGGAGATGGGACATGTGCTGTGTGAGCCCCTCCGGGAGATGGGACTTGTGCTGTGTGAGGGTCCTCCGGAAGATGGGGCATGTGCTGTGTGAGGGTCCTCCGGGAGATGGGACATGTGCTGTGTGAGGGTCCTCCGGGAGATGGGACATGTGCTCTGTGAGGGTCCTCCGGGAGATGGGACATGTGCTGTGTGAGGGTCCTCCAGAAGATGGGACATGTGCTGTGTGACGGTCCTCCGGGAGATGGGACATGTGCTGTGTGAGGGTCCTCCGGAAGATGGGGCTTGTGCTGTGTGATGGTCCTCCGGGAGATGTGACATGTGCTGTGTGAGGGTCCTCCGGGAGATTGGACATGTGCTGTGTGAGCCCCTCCGGGAGATGGGACATGTGATGTGTGAGGGTCCAACGGGAGATGGGACATGTGCTGTATGAGGGTCCTCCGGGAGATGGGACATGTTCTGTGTGAGGGTCCTCCGGGAGATGGTGCATGTGTTGTGCGAGCCACTCCGGGAGAGGGGACATGTGCTGTGTCAGCCCCTCCGGGCAATGGGACATGTGCTTTGTGAGGGTCCTCCGGGAGATGGGACAAATGCTGTGCGAGGGTCCTCCGGGAGATGGGACATGTGCCGTGTGAGCCCCTCCCTGAGATGGGACATGTTCTGTGAGGTTGTCCTCCAGGAGAAGGGACAGGTGCTGTGTGAGCCCCTCCGGGAGATGGGACATGTGCTGTGTGAGGGTCTTCCGGGAGATGGGACATGTTCTGCGTGAGGGTCTTCCGGGAGATGGGACATGTGCTGTGTGACGGTCCTCCGGGAGATGGTACATGTGCTGTGTGAGGGTCCTCCGGGAGATAGGACATGTGCTGTGTGAGTCCCTCCGGGAGATGGGACATGTGATGTGTGAGGGTCCAACGGGAGATGGGACATGTGCTCTGTGAGGGTCCTCCGGGAGATGGGCCATGTGCTGTGTGAGGGTCCTCCGGGATATGGGGCATGTGCTGTGTCAGCCCCTCCGAGAGATGGGACACGTGCTGTGTGAGGGTCCTAGGGATTGGTCATGTGCTGTGTGAGCCCCTCCGGGAGATGGGACATGTGCTGTGTGAGCGTCGTCCAGGAGATGGAACATGTGCTGTGTGAGGGTCTTCCCGGAGATGGGACATGTACTGTGTGAGCCCCTCTGGGAGATGAGACATGTGCTGTGTGAGGGTCCTCCGGGAGATGGGGTATATGCTGTGTGAGGGTCCTCTGGGAGATGGGACATGTGCTGTGTGAGGGTCCTCCGGGAGATGGGACATGTGCTGTGTGAGGGTCTTCCCGGAGATGGGACATGTGCTGTGTGAGCCCCTCTGGGAGATGAGACATGTGCTGTGTGAGGGTCCTCCGGGAGATGGGGCATGTGCTGTGTGAGCCCCTCCGGGAGATGGGACATGTGCTATGTGAGCCCCTCCAGGAGATGGGACATGTGCTGTGTGAGCCCCTCCGGGAGATGGGACATGTGCTTTGTGAGGTTCTTCCGGGAGATGGGACATGTTCTGCGTGAGGGTCTTCCGGGAGATGGGACATGTGCTGTGTAAGGGTCCTTGGGGAAATGGGACATGTGCTTTGTAAGGGTCCTCCGGGAGATGGGACATGTGCTGTGTCAGCCCCTCCGGGAGATGGGACATGTGGTGTGTGAGCCCCTCCGGGAGATGGGACATGTGCTGTGTGACGGTCCACCGGGAGATGGAACATGTGCTGTGTGAGGGTCCGCCAGGAGATGGGACATGTGCTGTGCGAATGTCCTCCGGGAGATGGAACATGTGCTGTTAAGGTCCTCCGGGAGATGGGACATGTGCTGTGTGAGCCCCTCCGGGAGATGGGACATGTGCTCTGTGAGCCCCTCCGGGAGATGGGACATGTGCTTTGTGAGGTTCTTCCGGGAGATGGGACATGTTCTGCGTGAGGGTCTTCCGGGAGATGGGACATGTGCTGTGTGAGGGTCAGCCGGGAGAAGGGACATGTGCTGTGTGAGCACCGCCGGGAGATGGGACATGTGCTGTGTGAGCCCCTCCGGGAGATGGGACATGTGCTGTGTGAGGGTCTTCCGGGAAATGGGACATGTTCTGCGTGTGGGTCTTCCGGGAGATGGGACATGTGCTGTGTGAGCCCCTCCGGGAGATGGGACTTGTGCTGTGTGAGGGTCCTCCGGAAGATGGGGCATGTGCTGTGTGAGGGTCCTCCGGGAGATGGGACATGTGCTGTGTGAGGGTCCTCCGGGAGATGGGACATGTGCTCTGTGAGGGTCCTCCGGGAGATGGGACATGTGCTGTGTGAGGGTCCTCCAGAAGATGGGACATGTGCTGTGTGACGGTCCTCCGGGAGATGGGACATGTGCTGTGTGAGGGTCCTCCGGAAGATGGGGCTTGTGCTGTGTGATGGTCCTCCGGGAGATGTGACATGTGCTGTGTGAGGGTCCTCCGGGAGATTGGACATGTGCTGTGTGAGCCCCTCCGGGAGATGGGACATGTGATGTGTGAGGGTCCAACGGGAGATGGGACATGTGCTGTATGAGGGTCCTCCGGGAGATGGGACATGTTCTGTGTGAGGGTCCTCCGGGAGATGGTGCATGTGTTGTGCGAGCCACTCCGGGAGAGGGGACATGTGCTGTGTCAGCCCCTCCGGGCAATGGGACATGTGCTTTGTGAGGGTCCTCCGGGAGATGGGACAAATGCTGTGCGAGGGTCCTCCGGGAGATGGGACATGTGCCGTGTGAGCCCCTCCCTGAGATGGGACATGTTCTGTGAGGTTGTCCTCCAGGAGAAGGGACAGGTGCTGTGTGAGCCCCTCCGGGAGATGGGACATGTGCTGTGTGAGGGTCTTCCGGGAGATGGGACATGTTCTGCGTGAGGGTCTTCCGGGAGATGGGACATGTGCTGTGTGACGGTCCTCCGGGAGATGGTACATGTGCTGTGTGAGGGTCCTCCGGGAGATAGGACATGTGCTGTGTGAGTCCCTCCGGGAGATGGGACATGTGATGTGTGAGGGTCCAACGGGAGATGGGACATGTGCTCTGTGAGGGTCCTCCGGGAGATGGGCCATGTGCTGTGCGAGGGTCCTCCAGGAGATGGGATATGTGCTGTGTGAGAGTCCTCCGGGAGAAGGGGCAGGTGCTCTGTGAGCCACTCTGCGAGATGGGACGTGTGCTGTGCGAGGGTCCTCCGGGAGATGGGACATGTGCTCTGTGAGGGTCCTCTGGGAGAAGGGGCAGGTGCTCTGTGAGCCACTCTGGGAGATGATACGTGTGCTGTGTGAGGGTCCAACGGGAGATGGGACATGTGCTCTGTGAGGGTCCTCCGGGAGATGGGACTTGTGTTGTCTGAGCACCTCCGGGAGAGGGGTCATGTGCTGTGTGAGGGTCCTCCGGGATATGGGGCATGTGCTGTGTGAGCCCCTCCGGGATATGGGGCATGTGCTGTGTGAGCCCCTCCGGGAGATGGGACATGTGCTGTGCGAGCCCCTCCGGGAGATGGGACATGTGCTGTGCGAGCCCCTCCGGGAGATGGGACATGTGCTGTGTGAGGGTCTTCCGGGAGATGGGACATGTTCTGCGTGAGGGTCTTCCGGGAGATGGGACATGTGCTGTGTGACGGTCCTCCGGGAGATGGGACATGTGCTGTGTGAGGGTCCTCCGGAAGATGGGGCATGTGCTGTGTGAGAGTGCACCGGGAGATGGGACATGTGCTCTGTGAGGGTCCTCCAGGAGATAGGACATGTGCTGTGTGAGTCCCTCCGGGAGATGGGACATGTGATGTGTGAGGGTCCAACGGGAGATGGGACATGTGCTCTGTGAGGGTCCTCCGGGAGATGGGACATGTGCTGTGCGAGGGTCCTCCAGGAGATGGGACATGTGCTGTGTGAGGGTCCTCCGGGAGAAGGGGCAGGTGCTCTGTGAGCCACTCTGGGAGATGGGACGTGTGCTGTGCGAGGGTCCTCAGGGAGATGGGACATGTGTTGTGTGAGCCCCTCCGGGAGATGGGACATGTGCTGTGTGACGGTACTCCGGGAGATGGGACATGTGCTGTGTGAGGATCCTCCGGGAGATAGGACATGTGCTGTGTGAGCACCTCCAGGAGATGGGACATGTGATGTGTGAGGGTCCTCCGGGAGATGGGACATGTGCTGTGTGAGGGTCCTCCGGGAGATGGGACATGTGCTGTGTGAGCCCCTCCGGGAGATGGGAGATGTGCTGTGTGACGATCTTCCCGGAGATGGGACATGTGCTGTGTGAGCCCCTCTGGGAGATGGAACACGTGCTATGTGAGCGTCCTCCGGGAGATGGGACACGTGCTGTGTGAGGGTCCTCCGGGAGATGGGACATCTGCTGTATGAGGCTGCTCCGGGAGGTGGGAAATGTGCTGTGTGAGGGTCCTCCGGGATATGGGGCATGTGCTGTGTCAGCCCCTCCGAGAGATGGGACATGTGCTCTGTGAGCCCCTCCAGGAGATGGGACACGTGCTGTGTGAGGGTCCTAGGGATTGGTCATGTGCTGTGTGAGCCCCTCCGGGAGATGGGACATGTGCTGTGTGAGCGTCCTCCAGGAGATGGAACATGTGCTGTGTGAGGGTCTTCCCGGAGATGGGACATGTACTGTGTGAGCCCCTCTGGGAGATGAGACATGTGCTGTGTGAGGGTCCTCCGGGAGATGGGGTATATGCTGTGTGAGGGTCCTCTGGGAGATGGGACATGTGCTGTTGAGGGTCCTCCGGGAGATGGGACATGTGCTGTGTGAGGGTCTTCCCGGAGATGGGACATGTGCTGTGTGAGCCCCTCTGGGAGATGAGACATGTGCTGTGTGAGGGTCCTCCGGGAGATGGGGCATGTGCTGTGTGAGCCCCTCCGGGAGATGGGACATGTGCTATGTGAGCCCCTCCAGGAGATGGGACATGTGCTGTGTGAGCCCCTCCGGGAGATGGGACATGTGCTTTGTGAGGTTCTTCCGGGAGATGGGACATGTTCTGCGTGAGGGTCTTCCGGGAGATGGGACATGTGCTGTGTAAGGGTCCTTGGGGAAATGGGACATGTGCTTTGTAAGGGTCCTCCGGGAGATGGGACATGTGCTGTGTCAGCCCCTCCGGGAGATGGGACATGTGGTGTGTGAGCCCCTCCGGGAGATGGGACATGTGCTGTGTGACGGTCCACCGGGAGATGGAACATGTGCTGTGTGAGGGTCCGCCACGAGATGGGACATGTGCTGTGCGAATGTCCTCCGGGAGATGGAACATGTGCTGTTAAGGTCCTCCGGGAGATGGGACATGTGCTGTGTGAGCCCCTCCGGGAGATGGGACATGTGCTATGTGAGCCCCTCCGGGAGACGGGACATGTGCTGTGTGAGCCCCTCCGAGAGATGGGACATGTGCTGTTTGAGCCACTCCGGTAGATTGGACATGTGCTGTGTGAGGGTCCTCCGGGAGATGGGACGTGTGCTGTGTGATCCATTCCAGGAGATGGGGCACGTGCAGTGTGTGGGTCCTCTGGGGGATGGGACAGGTGCTGTGTGAGGGTCCTCCGGGAGATGGGTCGTGTGCTGTTCGGGTCCTCCGGGAGATGGGACATATGCTGTGTGAGGGTACACCAGGAGATGGGTAATGTGCTGTGTGAGGGTCCTCCGGGAGATGGGACATGTGTTGTGCGAGGGTCCTCCGGGAGATGGGACATGTGCTGTGTGAGGGTCCTCTGGGAGATGGGTCGTGTGCTGTGTGAGCCCCTCCAGGAGATGGGACATGTGCTCTGTGAGCCCCTCCGGGAGACGGGACATGTGCTGTGTGAGCCCCTCCGGGAGATGGGACATTTGCTGTGTGAGGCTGCTGCGGGAGATGGGACATGTGCTGTGTGAGGCTGCTCCGGGAGATGGGACATGTGGTGTGTGACAGTCCTGCGGGAGATGGGACGTGTGCTGTGTGATCCACTCCAGGAGATGGGGCATGTGCACTGTGTGGCTCCTCTGGGGGATGGGACAGGAGTTGTGTGAGGGTCCTCCGGGAGATGGGACATGTGCTGTTAGGGTCCTCCGGGAGATGGGGCATGTGCTGTGTGAGGGTCCTCTGGGAGATGGGGCGTGTGCTGTGTGAGCCCCTCCAGAAGATGGGACATGTGCTGTGTGAGCCCATCCGGGAGACGGGACATGTGCTGTGTGAGCCCCTCCCTGGAGATGGGACATGTGCTGTGTGAGGCTGCTCCGGGAGATGGTGTGCGAGGCTGCTCCGGGAGATGGGACATGTGCTGTGTGAGGGTCCTCCGGGAGATGGGACATGTGCTGTGTCAGCCCCTCCGGGAGATGGAACATGTGCTATGTGAGGTTCCTCCGGGAGATGGAACATGTGTTGTGCGAGGGTCCTCCGGGAGATGGGACATGTGCTGTGTCAGTCCCTCCAGGAGATGGGACATGTGCTGTGAGAGCCCTTCCGGGAGATGGGACATGTCCTGTGAGAGCCATTCCGGGAGATGGGACATGTGCTCTGTCAGCCCCACCGGGAAATGGGACATGTGCTGCGTCAGCCCCTTAGGAGATGGGACATGTGTTGTGCGAGGGTCCTCCGGGAGATGGGACATGGGTTGTGCGAAGGTCCTCCTGGAGATGGGACATGTGCTGTGAGGGTCCTCCGGGAGATAGGACATGTGCTGTGTGAGGGTCCTCCGGGAGATGGGGCATGTGCTGTGTGACGGTCCTCTGGGAGATGGGTCGTGTGCTGTGTGAGCCCCTCCAGGAGATGGGACATGTGCTGTGTGAGCCCCTCCGGGCGACGGGACATGTGCTGTGTGAGCCCCTCCGGGAGATGGGACATGTGCTGTGTGAGGCTGCTCCGGGAGATGGTACATGTGCTGTGTGAGGCTGCTCCGGGAGATGGGACATGTGCTGTGTGAGGCAGCTCCGGGAGATGAGACGTGTGCTGTGTGACCCACTCCAGGAGATGGGGCACGTGCAGTGTGTGGGTCCTCTGGGGGATGGGACAGGTGCTGTGTGAGGGTCCTCCGGGAGATGGGACATGTGCTGTTAAGGTCCTCCGGGAGATGGGACATATGCTGTGTGAGGGTACACCAGGAGATGGGACATGTGCTGTGTGAGGGTCCTACAGGAGATGGGACATGTGTTGTGCGAGGGTCCTCCGGGAGATGGGACATGTGCTGTGTGAGGGTCCTCTGGGAGATGGGTGGTGTGCTGTGTGAGCCCCTCCAGGAGATGAGACATGTGCTCTGTGAGCCCCTCCGGGAGATGGGACATGTGCTGTGTGAGGCTGCTCCGGGAGATGGGACATGTGGTGTGTGACGGTCCTGCGGGAGATGGGACGTGTGCTGTGTGATCCACTCCAGGAGATGGGGCACGTGCAGTGTGTGGCTCCTCTGGGGGATGGGACAGGTGCTGTGTGAGGGTCCTCCGGGAGATGGGACATGTGCTGTTAGGGTCCTCCAGGAGATGGGGCATGTGCTGTGTGAGGGTCATCTGGGAGATGGGGCGTGTGCTGTGTGAGCCCCTCCAGGAGATGGGACATGTGCTGTGTGAGCCCATCCGGGAGACGGGACATGTGCTGTGTGAGCCCCTCCTGGAGATAGGACATGTGCTGTGTGAGGCTGCTTCGGGAGATGGTGTGTGAGGCTGCTTCGGGAGATGGGACATGTGCTGTGTGAGGGTCCTCTGGGAGATGGGACATGTGCTGTGTGAGCGCCCCTCCGGGAGATGGGGCATGTGCTGTGTGAGGGTACTCCGGAAGATGGTATATGTGTTGCGTGAGGGTCCTCTGGGAGGTGGGACATGTGCTTTGTGAGCCCCTCCGGGAGATGGGACATGTGCTGTGTGAGGGTCCTCCGGGAGATGGGACATGTGCTGTGTGAGCCCCTCGGGGAGATGGGAGCTGTGCTGTGTGAGGGTCCTCAGGGAGATTGGACATGTGCTGTGTCAGCCCCTCCGGGTGATGGAACATGTGCTGTGTGAGCCCCTCCGGGAGATGGGACATGTGCTGGGTCAGCCCCTCTGGGAGATGGGACATGTGCTGTGTGAGGTTAATCCGAGAGATGGGACATGTGCTGTGTTAGCCCCTACGGGAGATGGGACATGTGCTGTGTGAGGGTACTCCGGAAGATGGGATATGTGTTGCGTGAGGGTCCTCTGGGAGGTGGGACATGTGCTGTGTGAGCGTCCTCCGGGAGATGGGACATGTGCTGTGTAAGGGTCCTTGGGGAAATGGGACATGTGCTGTGTAAGGGTCCTCCGGAAGATGGGACATGTGCTGTGTGAGCGCCTCTGGGAGATGGGACATGTGCTGTGTGAGGGTCCTCTGGGAGAAATGACATGTGCTGTGTGAGGGTCCTCCGGGAGATGGGACATGTGCTTTGTCAGCCCCTCCGGGAGATGGGACATGTGGTGTGTGAGCCCCTCTGGGAGATGGGACATGTGCTGTGTGACGGTCCACCGGGAGATGGAACTTGTGCTGTGTGAGCCCCTCCGGGAGATGGGAAATGTGCTGTGTGAGCCCCTCCGGGAGATGGGACATGTGCTGTGTCAGCCCCTCCAGGAGATGGAACATGTGCTGTGTGAGGGTACTCAGGGAGATGGGACATGTGCTGTTAGGGTCCTCCGGGAGATGGGACATATGCTGTTCGAGTCCTCTGGGAGATGGGACATGTGCTGTGTGAGGGTCCTCTGGGAGATGGGACATGTGCTTTGTCAGCCCCTCCGGGAGATGGGACATGTGGTGTGTGAGCCCCTCTGGGAGATGGGACGTGTGCTGTGTGACGGTCCACCGGGAGATGGAACATGTGCTGTGTGAGCCCCTCCGGGAGATGGGAAATGTGCTGTGTGAGCCCCTCCGGGAGATGGGACATGTGCTGTGTGAGGGTACTCAGGGAGATGGGACATGTGCTGTTAGGGTCCTCCGGGA
The DNA here is from genome assembly GCF_044704955.1 of Pristiophorus japonicus. Taxonomy (NCBI): domain Eukaryota; kingdom Metazoa; phylum Chordata; class Chondrichthyes; family Pristiophoridae; genus Pristiophorus; species Pristiophorus japonicus. Next base: position 130,588 of record NW_027254582.1, read on the forward strand.
GATGGGACATATGCTGTGTGAGGGTACTCCAGGAGATGGGCATGTGCAGTGTGAGGGTACTCTGGGGGATGGGACATGTGCTGTGTGAGGGTCCTCAGGGAGTTGGGACATATGCAGTGCGAGCCCCTCCGGGAGATGGGACATGTGCTGTGTGAGCGACCCTCAAGATGGGACATGTGCTGTGTGAGAGTCCTTCGGGAGATGGGACATGTGCTGTTTGAGCCACTCCGGGAGATGGAACATGTGCTATGTGAGGTTCCTCCGGGAGATGGAACATGTGTTGTGCGAGGGTCCTCCGGGAGATGGGACATGTGCTGTGTCAGTCCCTCCAGGAGATGGGACATGTGCTATGTGAGGTTCCTCCGGGAGATGGAACATGTGTTGTGCGAGGGTCCTCCGGGAGATGGGACATGTGCTGTGTCAGTCCCTCCAGGAGATGGGACATGTGCTGTGAGAGCCCTTCCGGGAGATGGGACATGTCCTGTGAGAGCCATTCCGGGAGATGGGACATGTGCTGCGTCAGCCCCCCCGAGAGATGGGACATGTGTTGTGCGAGGGTCCTCCGGGAGATGGGGCATGTGCTGTGTGAGGGTCCTCTGGGAGATGGGTCGTGTGCTGTGTGAGCCCCTCCAGGAGATGGGACATGTGCTGTGTGAGCCCCTCCGGGCGACGGGACATGTGCTGTGTGAGCCCCTCCGGGAGATGGGACATGTGCTGTGTGAGGCTGCTCCGGGAGATGGTACATGTGCTGTGTGAGGCTGCTCCGGGAGATGGGACATGTGCTGTGTGAGGCAGCTCCGGGAGATGAGACGTGTGCTGTGTGACCCACTCCAGGAGATGGGGCACGTGCAGTGTGTGGGTCCTCTGGGGGATGGGACAGGTGCTGTGTGAGGGTCCTCCGGGAGATGGGACATGTGCTGTTAGGGTCCTCCGGGAGATGGGACATATGCTGTGTGAGGGTACACCAGGAGATGGGACATGTGCTGTGTGAGGGTCCTACAGGAGATGGGACATGTGTTGTGCGAGGGTCCTCCGGGAGATGGGACATGTGCTGTGTGAGGGTCCTCTGGGAGATGGGTGGTGTGCTGTGTGAGCCCCTCCAGGAGATGAGACATGTGCTCTGTGAGCCCCTCCGGGAGATGGGACATGTGCTGTGTGAGGCTGCTCCGGGAGATGGGACATGTGGTGTGTGACGGTCCTGCGGGAGATGGGACGTGTGCTGTGTGATCCACTCCAGGAGATGGGGCACGTGCAGTGTGTGGCTCCTCTGGGGGATGGGACAGGTGCTGTGTGAGGGTCCTCCGGGAGATGGGACATGTGCTGTTAGGGTCCTCCAGGAGATGGGGCATGTGCTGTGTGAGGGTCATCTGGGAGATGGGGCGTGTGCTGTGTGAGCCCCTCCAGGAGATGGGACATGTGCTGTGTGAGCCCATCCGGGAGACGGGACATGTGCTGTGTGAGCCCCTCCTGGAGATAGGACATGTGCTGTGTGAGGCTGCTTCGGGAGATGGTGTGTGAGGCTGCTTCGGGAGATGGGACATGTGCTGTGTGAGGGTCCTCTGGGAGATGGGACATGTGCTGTGTGAGCGCCCCTCCGGGAGATGGGGCATGTGCTTTGTGAGGGTACTCCGGAAGATGGTATATGTGTTGCGTGAGGGTCCTCTGGGAGGTGGGACATGTGCTTTGTGAGCCCCTCCGGGAGATGGGACATGTGCTGTGTGAGGGTCCTCCGGGAGATGGGACATGTGCTGTGTGAGCCCCTCGGGGAGATGGGAGCTGTGCTGTGTGAGGGTCCTCAGGGAGATTGGACATGTGCTGTGTCAGCCCCTCCGGGTGATGGAACATGTGCTGTGTGAGCCCCTCCGGGAGATGGGACATGTGCTGGGTCAGCCCCTCTGGGAGATGGGACATGTGCTGTGTGAGGTTAATCCGAGAGATGGGACATGTGCTGTGTTAGCCCCTACGGGAGATGGGACATGTGCTGTGTGAGGGTACTCCGGAAGATGGGATATGTGTTGCGTGAGGGTCCTCTGGGAGGTGGGACATGTGCTGTGTGAGCGTCCTCCGGGAGATGGGACATGTGCTGTGTAAGGGTCCTTGGGGAAATGGGACATGTGCTGTGTAAGGGTCCTCCGGAAGATGGGACATGTGCTGTGTGAGCGCCTCTGGGAGATGGGACATGTGCTGTGTGAGGGTCCTCTGGGAGAAATGACATGTGCTGTGTGAGGGTCCTCCGGGAGATGGGACATGTGCTTTGTCAGCCCCTCCGGGAGATGGGACATGTGGTGTGTGAGCCCCTCTGGGAGATGGGACATGTGCTGTGTGACGGTCCACCGGGAGATGGAACTTGTGCTGTGTGAGCCCCTCCGGGAGATGGGAAATGTGCTGTGTGAGCCCCTCCGGGAGATGGGACATGTGCTGTGTCAGCCCCTCCAGGAGATGGAACATGTGCTGTGTGAGGGTACTCAGGGAGATGGGACATGTGCTGTTAGGGTCCTCCGGGAGATGGGACATATGCTGTTCGAGTCCTCTGGGAGATGGGACATGTGCTGTGTGAGGGTCCTCTGGGAGATGGGACATGTGCTTTGTCAGCCCCTCCGGGAGATGGGACATGTGGTGTGTGAGCCCCTCTGGGAGATGGGACGTGTGCTGTGTGACGGTCCACCGGGAGATGGAACATGTGCTGTGTGAGCCCCTCCGGGAGATGGGAAATGTGCTGTGTGAGCCCCTCCGGGAGATGGGACATGTGCTGTGTGAGGGTACTCAGGGAGATGGGACATGTGCTGTTAGGGTCCTCCGGGAGATGGGACATATGCTGTGTGAGGGTACTCCAGGAGATGGGCATGTGCAGTGTGAGGGTACTCTGGGGGATGGGACATGTGCTGTGTGAGGGTCCTCAGGGAGTTGGGACATATGCAGTGCGAGCCCCTCCGGGAGATGGGACATGTGCTGTGTGAGCGACCCTCAAGATGGGACATGTGCTGTGTGAGAGTCCTTCGGGAGATGGGACATGTGCTGTTTGAGCCACTCCGGGAGATGGAACATGTGCTATGTGAGGTTCCTCCGGGAGATGGAACATGTGTTGTGCGAGGGTCCTCCGGGAGATGGGACATGTGCTGTGTCAGTCCCTCCAGGAGCTGGGACATGTGCTATGTGAGGTTCCTCCGGGAGATGGAACATGTGTTGTGCGAGGGTCCTCCGGGAGATGGGACATGTGCTGTGTCAGTCCCTCCAGGAGATGGGACATGTGCTGTGAGAGCACTTCCGGGAGATGGGACATGTCCTGTGAGAGCCATTCCGGGAGATGGGACATGTGCTGCGTCAGCCCCCCCGAGAGATGGGACATGTGTTGTGCGAGGGTCCTCCGGGAGATGGGACATGTGTTGTGCGAAGGTCCTCCTGGAGATGGGACATGTGCTGTGAGGGTCCTCCGGGAGATGGGGCATGTGCTGTGTGAGGGTCCTCTGGGAGATGGGGCGTGTGCTGTGTGAGCCCCTCCAGGAGATGGGACATGTGCTGTGTGAGCCCCTCCGGGCGACGGGACATGTGCTGTGTGAGCCCCTCCGGGAGATGGAACATGTGCTGTGTGAGGCTGCTCCGGGAGATGGTACATGTGCTGTGTGAGGCTGCTCCGGGAGATGGGACATGTGCTGTGTGAGGCTGCTCCGGGAGATGGGACGTGTGCTGTGCGATCCACTCCAGGAGATGGGGCACGTGCAGTGTGTGGGTCCTCTGGGGGATGGGACAGGTGCTGTGTGAGGGTCCTCCGGGAGATGGGACATGTGCTGTTAGGGTCCTCCGGGAGATGGGACATATGCTGTGTGAGGGTACACCAGGAGATGGGACATGTGCTGTGTGAGGGTCCTCCGGGAGATGGGACATGTGTTGTGCGAGGGTCCTCCGGGAGATGGGACATGTGCTCTGTGAGTCCCTCCGGGAGACGGGACATGTGCTGTGTGAGCCCCTCCGGGAGATGGGACATGTGCTGTGTGAGGCTGCTCCGGGAGATGGGACATGTGGTGTGTGAGGGTCCTCCGGGAGATGGGACGTGTGCTGTGTGATCCATTCCAGGAGATGGGGCACGTGCAGTGTGTGGGTCCTCTGGGGGATGGGACAGGTGCTGTGTGAGGGTCCTCCGGGAGATGGGTCGTGTGCTGTTCGGGTCCTCCGGGAGATGGGACATATGCTGTGTGAGGGTACACCAGGAGATGGGTAATGTGCTGTGTGAGGGTCCTCCGGGAGATGGGACATGTGTTGTGCGAGGGTCCTCCGGGAGATGGGACATGTGCTGTGTGAGGGTCCTCTGGGAGATGGGTCGTGTGCTGTGTGAGCCCCTCCAGGAGATGGGACATGTGCTCTGTGAGCCCCTCCGGGAGACGGGACATGTGCTGTGTGAGCCCCTCCGGGAGATGGGACATTTGCTGTGTGAGGCTGCTGCGGGAGATGGGACATGTGCTGTGTGAGGCTGCTCCGGGAGATGGGACATGTGGTGTGTGACAGTCCTGCGGGAGATGGGACGTGTGCTGTGTGATCCACTCCAGGAGATGGGGCATGTGCACTGTGTGGCTCCTCTGGGGGATGGGACAGGAGTTGTGTGAGGGTCCTCCGGGAGATGGGACATGTGCTGTTAGGGTCCTCCGGGAGATGGGGCATGTGCTGTGTGAGGGTCCTCTGGGAGATGGGGCGTGTGCTGTGTGAGCCCCTCCAGAAGATGGGACATGTGCTGTGTGAGCCCATCCGGGAGACGGGACATGTGCTGTGTGAGCCCCTCCCTGGAGATGGGACATGTGCTGTGTGAGGCTGCTCCGGGAGATGGTGTGCGAGGCTGCTCCGGGAGATGGGACATGTGCTGTGTGAGGGTCCTCCGGGAGATGGGACATGTGCTGTGTCAGCCCCTCCGGGAGATGGAACATGTGCTATGTGAGGTTCCTCCGGGAGATGGAACATGTGTTGTGCGAGGGTCCTCCGGGAGATGGGACATGTGCTGTGTCAGTCCCTCCAGGAGATGGGACATGTGCTGTGAGAGCCCTTCCGGGAGATGGGACATGTCCTGTGAGAGCCATTCCGGGAGATGGGACATGTGCTCTGTCAGCCCCACCGGGAAATGGGACATGTGCTGCGTCAGCCCCTTAGGAGATGGGACATGTGTTGTGCGAGGGTCCTCCGGGAGATGGGACATGGGTTGTGCGAAGGTCCTCCTGGAGATGGGACATGTGCTGTGAGGGTCCTCCGGGAGATAGGACATGTGCTGTGTGAGGGTCCTCCGGGAGATGGGGCATGTGCTGTGTGACGGTCCTCTGGGAGATGGGTCGTGTGCTGTGTGAGCCCCTCCAGGAGATGGGACATGTGCTGTGTGAGCCCCTCCGGGCGACGGGACATGTGCTGTGTGAGCCCCTCCGGGAGATGGGACATGTGCTGTGTGAGGCTGCTCCGGGAGATGGTACATGTGCTGTGTGAGGCTGCTCCGGGAGATGGGACATGTGCTGTGTGAGGCAGCTCCGGGAGATGAGACGTGTGCTGTGTGACCCACTCCAGGAGATGGGGCACGTGCAGTGTGTGGGTCCTCTGGGGGATGGGACAGGTGCTGTGTGAGGGTCCTCCGGGAGATGGGACATGTGCTGTTAAGGTCCTCCGGGAGATGGGACATATGCTGTGTGAGGGTACACCAGGAGATGGGACATGTGCTGTGTGAGGGTCCTACAGGAGATGGGACATGTGTTGTGCGAGGGTCCTCCGGGAGATGGGACATGTGCTGTGTGAGGGTCCTCTGGGAGATGGGTGGTGTGCTGTGTGAGCCCCTCCAGGAGATGAGACATGTGCTCTGTGAGCCCCTCCGGGAGATGGGACATGTGCTGTGTGAGGCTGCTCCGGGAGATGGGACATGTGGTGTGTGACGGTCCTGCGGGAGATGGGACGTGTGCTGTGTGATCCACTCCAGGAGATGGGGCACGTGCAGTGTGTGGCTCCTCTGGGGGATGGGACAGGTGCTGTGTGAGGGTCCTCCGGGAGATGGGACATGTGCTGTTAGGGTCCTCCAGGAGATGGGGCATGTGCTGTGTGAGGGTCATCTGGGAGATGGGGCGTGTGCTGTGTGAGCCCCTCCAGGAGATGGGACATGTGCTGTGTGAGCCCATCCGGGAGACGGGACATGTGCTGTGTGAGCCCCTCCTGGAGATAGGACATGTGCTGTGTGAGGCTGCTTCGGGAGATGGTGTGTGAGGCTGCTTCGGGAGATGGGACATGTGCTGTGTGAGGGTCCTCTGGGAGATGGGACATGTGCTGTGTGAGCGCCCCTCCGGGAGATGGGGCATGTGCTGTGTGAGGGTACTCCGGAAGATGGTATATGTGTTGCGTGAGGGTCCTCTGGGAGGTGGGACATGTGCTTTGTGAGCCCCTCCGGGAGATGGGACATGTGCTGTGTGAGGGTCCTCCGGGAGATGGGACATGTGCTGTGTGAGCCCCTCGGGGAGATGGGAGCTGTGCTGTGTGAGGGTCCTCAGGGAGATTGGACATGTGCTGTGTCAGCCCCTCCGGGTGATGGAACATGTGCTGTGTGAGCCCCTCCGGGAGATGGGACATGTGCTGGGTCAGCCCCTCTGGGAGATGGGACATGTGCTGTGTGAGGTTAATCCGAGAGATGGGACATGTGCTGTGTTAGCCCCTACGGGAGATGGGACATGTGCTGTGTGAGGGTACTCCGGAAGATGGGATATGTGTTGCGTGAGGGTCCTCTGGGAGGTGGGACATGTGCTGTGTGAGCGTCCTCCGGGAGATGGGACATGTGCTGTGTAAGGGTCCTTGGGGAAATGGGACATGTGCTGTGTAAGGGTCCTCCGGAAGATGGGACATGTGCTGTGTGAGCGCCTCTGGGAGATGGGACATGTGCTGTGTGAGGGTCCTCTGGGAGAAATGACATGTGCTGTGTGAGGGTCCTCCGGGAGATGGGACATGTGCTTTGTCAGCCCCTCCGGGAGATGGGACATGTGGTGTGTGAGCCCCTCTGGGAGATGGGACATGTGCTGTGTGACGGTCCACCGGGAGATGGAACTTGTGCTGTGTGAGCCCCTCCGGGAGATGGGAAATGTGCTGTGTGAGCCCCTCCGGGAGATGGGACATGTGCTGTGTCAGCCCCTCCAGGAGATGGAACATGTGCTGTGTGAGGGTACTCAGGGAGATGGGACATGTGCTGTTAGGGTCCTCCGGGAGATGGGACATATGCTGTTCGAGTCCTCTGGGAGATGGGACATGTGCTGTGTGAGGGTCCTCTGGGAGATGGGACATGTGCTTTGTCAGCCCCTCCGGGAGATGGGACATGTGGTGTGTGAGCCCCTCTGGGAGATGGGACGTGTGCTGTGTGACGGTCCACCGGGAGATGGAACATGTGCTGTGTGAGCCCCTCCGGGAGATGGGAAATGTGCTGTGTGAGCCCCTCCGGGAGATGGGACATGTGCTGTGTGAGGGTACTCAGGGAGATGGGACATGTGCTGTTAGGGTCCTCCGGGAGATGGGACATATGCTGTGTGAGGGTACTCCAGGAGATGGGCATGTGCAGTGTGAGGGTACTCTGGGGGATGGGACATGTGCTGTGTGAGGGTCCTCAGGGAGTTGGGACATATGCAGTGCGAGCCCCTCCGGGAGATGGGACATGTGCTGTGTGAGCGACCCTCAAGATGGGACATGTGCTGTGTGAGAGTCCTTCGGGAGATGGGACATGTGCTGTTTGAGCCACTCCGGGAGATGGAACATGTGCTATGTGAGGTTCCTCCGGGAGATGGAACATGTGTTGTGCGAGGGTCCTCCGGGAGATGGGACATGTGCTGTGTCAGTCCCTCCAGGAGATGGGACATGTGCTATGTGAGGTTCCTCCGGGAGATGGAACATGTGTTGTGCGAGGGTCCTCCGGGAGATGGGACATGTGCTGTGTCAGTCCCTCCAGGAGATGGGACATGTGCTGTGAGAGCCCTTCCGGGAGATGGGACATGTCCTGTGAGAGCCATTCCGGGAGATGGGACATGTGCTGCGTCAGCCCCCCCGAGAGATGGGACATGTGTTGTGCGAGGGTCCTCCGGGAGATGGGGCATGTGCTGTGTGAGGGTCCTCTGGGAGATGGGTCGTGTGCTGTGTGAGCCCCTCCAGGAGATGGGACATGTGCTGTGTGAGCCCCTCCGGGCGACGGGACATGTGCTGTGTGAGCCCCTCCGGGAGATGGGACATGTGCTGTGTGAGGCTGCTCCGGGAGATGGTACATGTGCTGTGTGAGGCTGCTCCGGGAGATGGGACATGTGCTGTGTGAGGCAGCTCCGGGAGATGAGACGTGTGCTGTGTGACCCACTCCAGGAGATGGGGCACGTGCAGTGTGTGGGTCCTCTGGGGGATGGGACAGGTGCTGTGTGAGGGTCCTCCGGGAGATGGGACATGTGCTGTTAGGGTCCTCCGGGAGATGGGACATATGCTGTGTGAGGGTACACCAGGAGATGGGACATGTGCTGTGTGAGGGTCCTACAGGAGATGGGACATGTGTTGTGCGAGGGTCCTCCGGGAGATGGGACATGTGCTGTGTGAGGGTCCTCTGGGAGATGGGTGGTGTGCTGTGTGAGCCCCTCCAGGAGATGAGACATGTGCTCTGTGAGCCCCTCCGGGAGATGGGACATGTGCTGTGTGAGGCTGCTCCGGGAGATGGGACATGTGGTGTGTGACGGTCCTGCGGGAGATGGGACGTGTGCTGTGTGATCCACTCCAGGAGATGGGGCACGTGCAGTGTGTGGCTCCTCTGGGGGATGGGACAGGTGCTGTGTGAGGGTCCTCCGGGAGATGGGACATGTGCTGTTAGGGTCCTCCAGGAGATGGGGCATGTGCTGTGTGAGGGTCATCTGGGAGATGGGGCGTGTGCTGTGTGAGCCCCTCCAGGAGATGGGACATGTGCTGTGTGAGCCCATCCGGGAGACGGGACATGTGCTGTGTGAGCCCCTCCTGGAGATAGGACATGTGCTGTGTGAGGCTGCTTCGGGAGATGGTGTGTGAGGCTGCTTCGGGAGATGGGACATGTGCTGTGTGAGGGTCCTCTGGGAGATGGGACATGTGCTGTGTGAGCGCCCCTCCGGGAGATGGGGCATGTGCTTTGTGAGGGTACTCCGGAAGATGGTATATGTGTTGCGTGAGGGTCCTCTGGGAGGTGGGACATGTGCTTTGTGAGCCCCTCCGGGAGATGGGACATGTGCTGTGTGAGGGTCCTCCGGGAGATGGGACATGTGCTGTGTGAGCCCCTCGGGGAGATGGGAGCTGTGCTGTGTGAGGGTCCTCAGGGAGATTGGACATGTGCTGTGTCAGCCCCTCCGGGTGATGGAACATGTGCTGTGTGAGCCCCTCCGGGAGATGGGACATGTGCTGGGTCAGCCCCTCTGGGAGATGGGACATGTGCTGTGTGAGGTTAATCCGAGAGATGGGACATGTGCTGTGTTAGCCCCTACGGGAGATGGGACATGTGCTGTGTGAGGGTACTCCGGAAGATGGGATATGTGTTGCGTGAGGGTCCTCTGGGAGGTGGGACATGTGCTGTGTGAGCGTCCTCCGGGAGATGGGACATGTGCTGTGTAAGGGTCCTTGGGGAAATGGGACATGTGCTGTGTAAGGGTCCTCCGGAAGATGGGACATGTGCTGTGTGAGCGCCTCTGGGAGATGGGACATGTGCTGTGTGAGGGTCCTCTGGGAGAAATGACATGTGCTGTGTGAGGGTCCTCCGGGAGATGGGACATGTGCTTTGTCAGCCCCTCCGGGAGATGGGACATGTGGTGTGTGAGCCCCTCTGGGAGATGGGACATGTGCTGTGTGACGGTCCACCGGGAGATGGAACTTGTGCTGTGTGAGCCCCTCCGGGAGATGGGAAATGTGCTGTGTGAGCCCCTCCGGGAGATGGGACATGTGCTGTGTCAGCCCCTCCAGGAGATGGAACATGTGCTGTGTGAGGGTACTCAGGGAGATGGGACATGTGCTGTTAGGGTCCTCCGGGAGATGGGACATATGCTGTTCGAGTCCTCTGGGAGATGGGACATGTGCTGTGTGAGGGTCCTCTGGGAGATGGGACATGTGCTTTGTCAGCCCCTCCGGGAGATGGGACATGTGGTGTGTGAGCCCCTCTGGGAGATGGGACGTGTGCTGTGTGACGGTCCACCGGGAGATGGAACATGTGCTGTGTGAGCCCCTCCGGGAGATGGGAAATGTGCTGTGTGAGCCCCTCCGGGAGATGGGACATGTGCTGTGTGAGGGTACTCAGGGAGATGGGACATGTGCTGTTAGGGTCCTCCGGGAGATGGGACATATGCTGTGTGAGGGTACTCCAGGAGATGGGCATGTGCAGTGTGAGGGTACTCTGGGGGATGGGACATGTGCTGTGTGAGGGTCCTCAGGGAGTTGGGACATATGCAGTGCGAGCCCCTCCGGGAGATGGGACATGTGCTGTGTGAGCGACCCTCAAGATGGGACATGTGCTGTGTGAGAGTCCTTCGGGAGATGGGACATGTGCTGTTTGAGCCACTCCGGGAGATGGAACATGTGCTATGTGAGGTTCCTCCGGGAGATGGAACATGTGTTGTGCGAGGGTCCTCCGGGAGATGGGACATGTGCTGTGTCAGTCCCTCCAGGAGCTGGGACATGTGCTATGTGAGGTTCCTCCGGGAGATGGAACATGTGTTGTGCGAGGGTCCTCCGGGAGATGGGACATGTGCTGTGTCAGTCCCTCCAGGAGATGGGACATGTGCTGTGAGAGCACTTCCGGGAGATGGGACATGTCCTGTGAGAGCCATTCCGGGAGATGGGACATGTGCTGCGTCAGCCCCCCCGAGAGATGGGACATGTGTTGTGCGAGGGTCCTCCGGGAGATGGGACATGTGTTGTGCGAAGGTCCTCCTGGAGATGGGACATGTGCTGTGAGGGTCCTCCGGGAGATGGGGCATGTGCTGTGTGAGGGTCCTCTGGGAGATGGGGCGTGTGCTGTGTGAGCCCCTCCAGGAGATGGGACATGTGCTGTGTGAGCCCCTCCGGGCGACGGGACATGTGCTGTGTGAGCCCCTCCGGGAGATGGAACATGTGCTGTGTGAGGCTGCTCCGGGAGATGGTACATGTGCTGTGTGAGGCTGCTCCGGGAGATGGGACATGTGCTGTGTGAGGCTGCTCCAGGAGATGGGACGTGTGCTGTGCGATCCACTCCAGGAGATGGGGCACGTGCAGTGTGTGGGTCCTCTGGGGGATGGGACAGGTGCTGTGTGAGGGTCCTCCGGGAGATGGGACATGTGCTGTTAGGGTCCTCCGGGAGATGGGACATATGCTGTGTGAGGGTACACCAGGAGATGGGACATGTGCTGTGTGAGGGTCCTCCGGGAGATGGGACATGTGTTGTGCGAGGGTCCTCCGGGAGATGGGACATGTGCTCTGTGAGTCCCTCCGGGAGACGGGACATGTGCTGTGTGAGCCCCTCCGGGAGATGGGACATGTGCTGTGTGAGGCTGCTCCGGGAGATGGGACATGTGGTGTGTGACGGTCCTCCGGGAGATGGGACGTGTGCTGTGTGATCCACTCCAGGAGATGGGGCATGTGCACTGTGTGGCTCCTCTGGGGGATGGGACAGGTGCTGTGTGAGGGTCCTCCGGGAGATGGGACATGTGCTGTTAGGGTCCTCCGGGAGATGGGGCATGTGCTGTGTGAGAGTCCTCTGGGAGATGGGGCGTGTGCTGTGTGAGGCTGCTCCGGGAGATGGGACATGTGGTGTGTGACGGTCCTGCGGGAGATGGGACGTGTGCTGTGTGATCCACTCCAGGAGATGGGGCACGTGCAGTGTGTGGCTCCTCTGGGGGATGGGACAGGTGCTGTGTGAGGGTCCTCCGGGAGATGGGACATGTGCTGTTAGGGTCCTCCAGGAGATGGGGCATGTGCTGTGTGAGGGTCATCTGGGAGATGGGGCGTGTGCTGTGTGAGCCCCTCCAGGAGATGGGACATGTGCTGTGTGAGCCCATCCGGGAGACGGGACATGTGCTGTGTGAGCCCCTCCTGGAGATAGGACATGTGCTGTGTGAGGCTGCTTCGGGAGATGGTGTGTGAGGCTGCTTCGGGAGATGGGACATGTGCTGTGTGAGGGTCCTCTGGGAGATGGGACATGTGCTGTGTGAGCGCCCCTCCGGGAGATGGGGCATGTGCTTTGTGAGGGTACTCCGGAAGATGGTATATGTGTTGCGTGAGGGTCCTCTGGGAGGTGGGACATGTGCTTTGTGAGCCCCTCCGGGAGATGGGACATGTGCTGTGTGAGGGTCCTCCGGGAGATGGGACATGTGCTGTGTGAGCCCCTCGGGGAGATGGGAGCTGTGCTGTGTGAGGGTCCTCAGGGAGATTGGACATGTGCTGTGTCAGCCCCTCCGGGTGATGGAACATGTGCTGTGTGAGCCCCTCCGGGAGATGGGACATGTGCTGGGTCAGCCCCTCTGGGAGATGGGACATGTGCTGTGTGAGGTTAATCCGAGAGATGGGACATGTGCTGTGTTAGCCCCTACGGGAGATGGGACATGTGCTGTGTGAGGGTACTCCGGAAGATGGGATATGTGTTGCGTGAGGGTCCTCTGGGAGGTGGGACATGTGCTGTGTGAGCGTCCTCCGGGAGATGGGACATGTGCTGTGTAAGGGTCCTTGGGGAAATGGGACATGTGCTGTGTAAGGGTCCTCCGGAAGATGGGACATGTGCTGTGTGAGCGCCTCTGGGAGATGGGACATGTGCTGTGTGAGGGTCCTCTGGGAGAAATGACATGTGCTGTGTGAGGGTCCTCCGGGAGATGGGACATGTGCTTTGTCAGCCCCTCCGGGAGATGGGACATGTGGTGTGTGAGCCCCTCTGGGAGATGGGACATGTGCTGTGTGACGGTCCACCGGGAGATGGAACTTGTGCTGTGTGAGCCCCTCCGGGAGATGGGAAATGTGCTGTGTGAGCCCCTCCGGGAGATGGGACATGTGCTGTGTCAGCCCCTCCAGGAGATGGAACATGTGCTGTGTGAGGGTACTCAGGGAGATGGGACATGTGCTGTTAGGGTCCTCCGGGAGATGGGACATATGCTGTTCGAGTCCTCTGGGAGATGGGACATGTGCTGTGTGAGGGTCCTCTGGGAGATGGGACATGTGCTTTGTCAGCCCCTCCGGGAGATGGGACATGTGGTGTGTGAGCCCCTCTGGGAGATGGGACGTGTGCTGTGTGACGGTCCACCGGGAGATGGAACATGTGCTGTGTGAGCCCCTCCGGGAGATGGGAAATGTGCTGTGTGAGCCCCTCCGGGAGATGGGACATGTGCTGTGTGAGGGTACTCAGGGAGATGGGACATGTGCTGTTAGGGTCCTCCGGGAGATGGGACATATGCTGTGTGAGGGTACTCCAGGAGATGGGCATGTGCAGTGTGAGGGTACTCTGGGGGATGGGACATGTGCTGTGTGAGGGTCCTCAGGGAGTTGGGACATATGCAGTGCGAGCCCCTCCGGGAGATGGGACATGTGCTGTGTGAGCGACCCTCAAGATGGGACATGTGCTGTGTGAGAGTCCTTCGGGAGATGGGACATGTGCTGTTTGAGCCACTCCGGGAGATGGAACATGTGCTATGTGAGGTTCCTCCGGGAGATGGAACATGTGTTGTGCGAGGGTCCTCCGGGAGATGGGACATGTGCTGTGTCAGTCCCTCCAGGAGCTGGGACATGTGCTATGTGAGGTTCCTCCGGGAGATGGAACATGTGTTGTGCGAGGGTCCTCCGGGAGATGGGACATGTGCTGTGTCAGTCCCTCCAGGAGATGGGACATGTGCTGTGAGAGCACTTCCGGGAGATGGGACATGTCCTGTGAGAGCCATTCCGGGAGATGGGACATGTGCTGCGTCAGCCCCCCCGAGAGATGGGACATGTGTTGTGCGAGGGTCCTCCGGGAGATGGGACATGTGTTGTGCGAAGGTCCTCCTGGAGATGGGACATGTGCTGTGAGGGTCCTCCGGGAGATGGGGCATGTGCTGTGTGAGGGTCCTCTGGGAGATGGGGCGTGTGCTGTGTGAGCCCCTCCAGGAGATGGGACATGTGCTGTGTGAGCCCCTCCGGGCGACGGGACATGTGCTGTGTGAGCCCCTCCGGGAGATGGAACATGTGCTGTGTGAGGCTGCTCCGGGAGATGGTACATGTGCTGTGTGAGGCTGCTCCGGGAGATGGGACATGTGCTGTGTGAGGCTGCTCCGGGAGATGGGACGTGTGCTGTGCGATCCACTCCAGGAGATGGGGCACGTGCAGTGTGTGGGTCCTCTGGGGGATGGGACAGGTGCTGTGTGAGGGTCCTCCGGGAGATGGGACATGTGCTGTTAGGGTCCTCCGGGAGATGGGACATATGCTGTGTGAGGGTACACCAGGAGATGGGACATGTGCTGTGTGAGGGTCCTCCGGGAGATGGGACATGTGTTGTGCGAGGGTCCTCCGGGAGATGGGACATGTGCTCTGTGAGTCCCTCCGGGAGACGGGACATGTGCTGTGTGAGCCCCTCCGGGAGATGGGACATGTGCTGTGTGAGGCTGCTCCGGGAGATGGGACATGTGGTGTGTGACGGTCCTCCGGGAGATGGGACGTGTGCTGTGTGATCCACTCCAGGAGATGGGGCATGTGCACTGTGTGGCTCCTCTGGGGGATGGGACAGGTGCTGTGTGAGGGTCCTCCGGGAGATGGGACATGTGCTGTTAGGGTCCTCCGGGAGATGGGGCATGTGCTGTGTGAGAGTCCTCTGGGAGATGGGGCGTGTGCTGTGTGAGCACCTCCCTGAAGATGGGACATGTGCTGTGTGATGCTGCTCCGGGAGATGGTGTGTGAGGCTGCTCCGGGAGATGGGACATGTGCTGTGTGAGGGTCCTCCGGGAGATGGGACATGTGCTGTGTCAGCCCCTCCGGGAGATGTAACATGTGCTATGTGAGGTTCCTCCGGGAGATGGAACATGTGTTGTGCGAGGGTCCTCCGGGAGATGGGACATGTGCTGTGTCAGTCCCTCCAGGATATGGGACATGTGCTGTGAGAGCCCCTCCTGGAGATGGGACATGTGCTGTGTGAGGCTGCTCCGGGAGATGGTGTGTGAGGCTGCTCCGGGAGATGGGACATGTGCTGTGTGAGGCTGCTCCGGGAGATGGGACATGTGCTGTGTGAGGCTGCTCCAGGAGATGGGAAATGTGCTGTGTGAGGCTGCTCTGGGAAATGGGACATGTGCTGTGTGAACCCCTCCGGGAGATTGGACATGTGCTGTGTGAGCGCCCTTCCGGGAGATGGGGCATGTGCTGTTTGAGGGTCCTCCAGGAGATGTGACATTAGCAGTGTGAGCACCCCTCCGGTAGATGGGACATGTGTAGTGTGTGGCTCCTCTGGGGGATGGGACAGGTGTTGTGTGAAGGTCCTCCGGGAGATGGGACATGTGCTGTGTGAGCCCCTCCGGGAGATGGGACATGTGCTATGTGAGGCTGCTCCGGGAGATGGTACATGTGCTGTGTGAGGCTGCTCCGGGAGATGGGACATGTGCTGTGTGATCCACTCCAGGAGATGGGGCACGTGCAGTGTGTGGGTCCTCTGGGGGATGGGACAGGTGCTGTGTGAGGGTCCTCCGGGAGATGGGACATGTACTGTTATGGTCCTCCGGGAGATGGGACATATGCTGTGTGAGGGTACACCAGGAGATGGGACATGTGCTGTGTGAGGGTCCTCCGGGAGATGGGACATGTGTTGTGCGAGGGTCCTCCGGGAGATGGGACATGTGCTGTGTGAGGGTCCTCTGGGAGATGGGTCGTGTGCTGTGTGAGCCCCTCCAGGAGATGGGACATGTGCTCTGTGAGCCACTCCGGGAGTCGGGACATGTGCTGTGTCAGCCCCTCCGGGAGATGTAACATGTGCTATGTGAGGCTGCTCCGGGAGATGGTACATGTGCTGTGTGAGGCTGCTCCGGGAGATGGGACATGTGCTGTGTGATCCACTCCAGGAGATGGGGCACGTGCAGTGTGTGGGTCCTCTGGGGGATGGGACAGGTGCTGTGTGAGGGTCCTCCGGGAGATGGGACATGTACTGTTATGGTCCTCCGGGAGATGGGACATATGCTGTGTGAGGCTGCTCCGGGAGATGGGACATGTGGTGTGTGACGGTCCTCCGGGAGATGGGACGTGTGCTGTGTGATCCACTCCAGGAGATGGGGCATGTGCAGTGTGTGGCTCCTCTGGGGGATGGGACAGGTGCTGTGTGAGGGTCCTCCGGGAGATGGGACATGTGCTGTTAGGGTCCTCCGGGAGATGGGGCATGTGCTGTGTGAGGGTCCTCTGGGAGATGGGGCGTGTGCTGTGTGAGCCCCACCAGGAGATGGGACATGTGCTGTGTGAGCCCATCCGGGAGACGGGACATGTGCTGTGTGAGCCCCTCCCTGGAGATGGGACATGTGCTGTGTGAGGCTGCTCCGGGAGATGGTGTGTGAGGCTGCTCTGGGAGACGGGACATGTGCTGTGTGAGCCCCTCCGAGAGATGGGACATGTGCTGTGTGAGGCTGCTCCGGGGGATGGGACATGTGGTGTGTGACGGTCCTCCAGGAGATGGGACGTGTGCAGTGTGATCCACTCCAGGAGATGGGACATGTGCTCTGTGAGCCCCTCCAGGAAACGGGACATGTGCTGTGTGAGCCCCTCCGAGAGATGGGACATGTGCTGTTTGAGCCACTCCGGTAGATTGGACATGTGCTGTGTGAGGGTCCTCCGGGAGCTGGGACATGTACTGTTATGGTCCTCCGGGAGATGGGACATATGCTGTGTGAGGCTGCTCCGGGAGATGGGACATGTGGTGTGTGACGGTCCTCCGGGAGATGGGACGTGTGCTGTGTGATCCACTCCAGGAGATGGGGCATGTGCAGTGTGTGGCTCCTCTGGGGGATGGGACAGGTGCTGTGTGAGGGTCCTCCGGGAGATGGGACATGTGCTGTTAGGGTCCTCCGGGAGATGGGGCATGTGCTGTGTGAGGGTCCTCTGGGAGATGGGGCGTGTGCTGTGTGAGCCCCACCAGGAGATGGGACATGTGCTGTGTGAGCCCATCCGGGAGACGGGACATGTGCTGTGTGAGCCCCTCCCTGGAGATGGGACATGTGCTGTGTGAGGCTGCTCCGGGAGATGGTGTGTGAGGCTGCTCTGGGAGACGGGACATGTGCTGTGTGAGCCCCTCCGAGAGATGGGACATGTGCTGTGTGAGGCTGCTCCGGGGGATGGGACATGTGGTGTGTGACGGTCCTCCAGGAGATGGGACGTGTGCAGTGTGATCCACTCCAGGAGATGGGACATGTGCTCTGTGAGCCCCTCCAGGAAACGGGACATGTGCTGTGTGAGCCCCTCCGAGAGATGGGACATGTGCTGTTTGAGCCACTCCGGTAGATTGGACATGTGCTGTGTGAGGGTCCTCCGGGAGCTGGGACATGTACTGTTATGGTCCTCCGGGAGATGGGACATATGCTGTGTGAGGCTGCTCCGGGAGATGGGACATGTGGTGTGTGACGGTCCTCCGGGAGATGGGACGTGTGCTGTGTGATCCACTCCAGGAGATGGGGCATGTGCAGTGTGTGGCTCCTCTGGGGGATGGGACAGGTGCTGTGTGAGGGTCCTCCGGGAGATGGGACATGTGCTGTTAGGGTCCTCCGGGAGATGGGGCATGTGCTGTGTGAGGGTCCTCTGGGAGATGGGGCGTGTGCTGTGTGAGCCCCACCAGGAGATGGGACATGTGCTGTGTGAGCCCATCCGGGAGACGGGACATGTGCTGTGTGAGCCCCTCCCTGGAGATGGGACATGTGCTGTGTGAGGCTGCTCCGGGAGATGGTGTGTGAGGCTGCTCTGGGAGACGGGACATGTGCTGTGTGAGCCCCTCCGAGAGATGGGACATGTGCTGTGTGAGGCTGCTCCGGGGGATGGGACATGTGGTGTGTGACGGTCCTCCAGGAGATGGGACGTGTGCAGTGTGATCCACTCCAGGAGATGGGACATGTGCTCTGTGAGCCCCTCCAGGAAACGGGACATGTGCTGTGTGAGCCCCTCCGAGAGATGGGACATGTGCTGTTTGAGCCACTCCGGTAGATTGGACATGTGCTGTGTGAGGGTCCTCCGGGAGCTGGGACATGTGCTGCGTGAGGGTCCTCCGGGAGATGGGACATGTGCTGTGTTAGCCCCTACGGGAGATGGGACATGTGCTGTGTGAGGGTACTCCGGAAGATGGGATATGTGTTGCGTGAGGGTCCTCTGGGAGGTGGGACATGTACTTTGTGAGCCCCTCCGGGAGATGGGACATGTGCTGTGTGAGGGTACTCCGGGAGATGGGACATGTGCTGTGTGAGCCCCTCGGGGAGATGGGAGCTGTGCTGTGTGAGGGTCCTCAGGGAGATTGGACATGTGCTGTGTGAGGCTGCTCCGGGAGATGGGACATGTGCTGTGTGAGGCTGCTCCAGGAGATGGGACATGTGCTGTGTGAGGGTCCTCCTGGAGATGGGACATGTGCTGTGAGGGTTCTCCGGGAGATAGGACATGTGCTGTGTGAGGGTCCTCTGGGAGATGGGTCGTGTGCTGTGTGAGCCCCTCCAGGAGATGGGACATGTGCTGTGTGAGCCCCTCCGGGCGACGGGACATGTGCTGTGAGAGCCCTTCCGGGAGATGGGACATGTCCTGTGAGAGCCATTGCGGGAGATGGGGCATGTGCAGTGTGTGGCTCCTCTGGGGGATGGGACAGGTGCTGTGTGAGGGTCCTCCTTAGATGGGACATGTGCTGTGAGGGTTCTCCGGGAGATAGGACATGTGCTGTGTGAGGGTCCTCTGGGAGATGGGTCGTGTGCTGTGTGAGCCCCTCCAGGAGATGGGACATGTGCTGTGTGAGCCCCTCCGGGCGACGGGACATGTGCTGTGTGAGCCCCTCCGGGAGATGGGACATGTGCTGTGTGAGGCTGCTCCGGGAGATGGCACATGTGCTGTGTGAGGCTGCTCCGGGAGATGGGACATGTGCTGTGTGAGCCCCTCCGGGAGATGGGACGTGTGCTGTGTGATCCACTCCAGGAGATGGGGCACGTGCAGTGTGTGGGTCCTCTGGGGGATGGGACAGGTGCTGTGTGAGGGTCCTCCGGGAGATGGGACATGTGCTGTGTGAGCCCCTCCGGGCGACGGGACATGTGCTTTGTGAGGCTGCTCCGGGAGATGGGACATGTGCTGTGTGAGGCTGCTCCGGGAGATGGGACGTGTGCTGTGTGATCCACTCCAGGAGATGGGGCACGTGCAGTGTGTGAGTCCTCTGGGGGATGGGACAGGTGCTGTGTGAGGGTCCTCCGGGAGATGGGACATGTGCTGTTAGGGTCCTCCGGGAGATGGGACATATGCTGTGTGAGGGTCCTCCGGGAGATGGGACATGTGCTGTGTGAAGGTCCTCCGGGAGATGGGACATGTGTTGTGCGAGGGTCCTCCGGGAGATGGGACATGTGCTGTGTGAGGGTCCTCTGGGAGATGGGTCGTGTGCTGTGTGAGCCCCTCCAGGAGATGGAACATGTGCTCTGTGAGCCCCTCCGGGAGACGGGACATGTGCTGTGTGAGCCCCTCCGAGAGATGGGACATGTGCTGTGTGAGGCTGCTCCGGGGGATGGGACATGTGGTGTGTGACGGTCCTCCGGGAGATGGGACGTGTGCTGTGTGATCCACTCCAGGAGATGGGACATGTGCTCTGTGAGCCCCTCCAGGAAACGGGACATGTGCTGTGTGAGTCCCTCCGAGAGATGGGACATGTGCTGTGTTTGCTCCTACGGGAGATGGGACATGTGCTGTGTGAGGGTACTCCGGAAGATGGGACATGTGTTGCGTGAGGGTCCTCTGGGAGGTGGGACATGTGCTTTGTGAGCCCCTCCGGGAGATGGGACATGTGCTGTGTGAGGGTACTCCGGGAGATGGGACATGTGCTGTGTGAGCCCCTCGGGGAGATGGGAGCTGTGCTGTGTGAGGGTCCTCAGGGAGATTGGACATGTGCTGTGTGAGGGTTCTCCGGGAGATGGGACATGTGCTGTTAGGGTCCTCCGGGAGATGGGGCATGTGCTGTGTGAGGGTCCTCCGGGAGATGGGACATGTGCTGTGTGAGCCCATCCGGGAGACGGGACATGTGCTGTGTGAGCCCCTCCTGGAGATGGGACATGTGCTGTGTGAGGCTGCTCCGGGAGATGGTGTGTGAGGCTGCTCCGGGAGATGGGACATGTGCTGTGTGAGGCTGTTCCGGGAGATGGGACATGTGCTGTGTGAGGCTGCTCTGGGAAATGGGACATGTGCTGTGTGAACCCCTCCGGGAGATTGGACATGTGCTGTGTGAGCGCCACTCCGGGAGATGGGGCATGTGCTGTTTGAGGGTCCTCCAGGAGATGTGACATTAGCAGTGTGACCATCCCTCCGGTAGATGGGACATGTGTAGTGTGTGGCTCCTCTGGGGGATGGGACAGGTGTTGTGTGAAGGTCCTCCGGGAGATGGGACATGTGCTGTGTGAGCCCCTCCGGGAGATGGGACATTGCTGTGTGAGGCTGCTCCGGGAGATGGTACATGTGCTGTGTGAGGCTGCTCCGGGAGATGGGACATGTGCTGTGTGAGGCTGCTCCGGGAGATGGGACGTGTGCTGTGTGATCCACTCCAGGAGATGGAGCACGTGCAGTGTGTGGGTCCTCTGGGGGATGGGACAGGTGCTGTGTGAGGGTCCTACGGGAGATGGGACATGTGCTGTTAGGGTCCTCCGGGAGATGGGACATATGCTGTGTGAGGGTACACCAGGAGATGGGACATGTGTTGTGCGAGGGTCCTCCGGGAGATGGGACATGTGTTGTGTCAGCCCCTCCGGGAGATGGAACATGTGCTATGTGAGGTTCCTCCGGGAGATGGAACATGTGTTGTGCGAGGGCCCTCCGGGAGATGGGACATGTGCTGTGTCAGTCCCACCAGGAGATGGGACATGTGCTGTGAGAGCCCTTCCGGGAGATGGGACATGTCCTGTGAGAGCCATTGCGGGAGATGGGACATGTGCTCTGTCAGCCCCTCCGGGAAATGGGACATGTGCTGCGTCAGCCCCCCCGGGAGATGGGACATGTGCTGTGTGAGGCTGCTCCGGGAGATGGTACATGTGTTGTGCGAGGGTCCTCCGGGAGATGGGACATGTGCTGTGTGAGGGTCCTCTGGGAGATGGGTCGTGTGCTGTGTGAGCCCCTCCAGGAGATGGGACATGTGCTCTGTGAGCCCCTCCGGGAGTCGGGACATGTGCTGTGTGAGCCCCTCCGGGAGATGGGACATGTGCTGTGTGAGGCTGCTCCGGGAGATGGGACATGTGGTGTGTGACGGTCCTCCGGGAGATGGGACGTGTGCTGTGTGATCCACTCCAGGAGATGGGGCATGTGCAGTGTGTGGCTCCTCTGGGGGATGGGACAGGTGCTGTGTGAGGGTCCTCCGGGAGATGGGACATATGCTGTTAGGGTCCTCCGGGAGATGGGGCATGTGCTGTGTGAGGGTCCTCTGGGAGATGGGGCGTGTGCTGTGTGAGCCCCTCCAGGAGATGGGACATGTGCTGTGAGCCCATCCGGGAGACGGGACATGTGCTGTGTGAGGGTCCTCCTGGAGATGGGACATGTGCTGTGAGGGTTCTCCGGGAGATAGGACATGTGCTGTGTGAGGGTCCTCCGGGAGATGGGGCATGTGCTGTGTGACGGTCCTCTGGGAGATGGGACATGTGCTGTGTGAGGCTGCTCCGGGAGATGGGATGTGTGCTGTGTGATCCACTCCAGGAGATGGGGCACGTGCAGTGTGTGGGTCCTCTGGGGGATGGGACAGGTGCTGTGTGAGGGTCCTCCGGGAGATGGGACATGTGCTGTTACGGTCCTCCGGGAGATGGGACATATGCTGTGTGAGGGATCACCAGGAGATGGAACATGTGTTGTGCGAGGGTCCTCCGGGAGATGGGACATGTGCTGTGTCAGTCCCTCCAGGAGATGGGACATGTGCTGTGTGAGGCTGATCCGGGAGATGGTGTGTGAGGCTGCTCCGGGAGATGGGACATGTGCTGTGTGAGGCTGCTCCGGGAGATGGGACATGTGCTGTGTGAGGCTGCTCCAGGAGATGGGAAATGTGCTGTGTGAGGCTGCCCTGGGAAATGGGACATGTGCTGTGTGAACCCCTCCGGGAGATTGGACATGTGCTGTGTGAGCGCCCCTCCGGGAGATGGGGCATGTGCTGTTTGAGGGTCCTCCAGGAGATGTGACATTAGCAGTGTGAGCACCCCTCCGGTAGATGGGACATGTGTAGTGTGTGGCTCCTCTGGGGGATGGGACAGGTGTTGTGTGAAGGTCCTCCGGGAGATGGGACATGTGCTGTGTGAGCCCCTCCGGGAGATGGGACATGTGCTGTGTGAGGCTGCTCCGGGAGATGGTACATGTGCTGTGTGAGGCTGCTCCGGGAGATGGGACATGTGCTGTGTGAGGCTGCTCCGGGAGATGGGACATGTGCTGTGTGAGGCTGCTCCGGGAGATGGGACGTGTGCTGTGTGATCCACTCCAGGAGATGGGGCACGTGCAGTGTGTGGGTCCTCTGGGGGATGGGACAGGTGCTGTGTGAGGGTCCTCCGGGAGATGGGACATGTGCTGTTATGGTCCTCCGGGAGATGGGACATATGCTGTGTGAGGGTACACCAGGAGATGGAACATGTGCTGTGTGAGGGTCCTCCGGGAGATGGGACATGTGTTGTGCGAGGGTCCTCCGGGAGATGGGACATGTGCTGTGTGAGGGTCCTCTGGGAGATGGGTCGTGTGCTGTGTGAGCCCCTCCAGGAGATGGGACATGTGCTCTGTGAGCCCCTCCGGGAGTCGGGACATGTGCTGTGTGAGCCCCTCCGGGAGATGGGACATGTGCTGTGTGAGGCTGCTCCGGGAGATGGGACATGTGGTGTGTGACGGTCCTCCGGGAGATGGGACGTGTGCTGTGTGATCCACTCCAGGAGATGGGGCATGTGCAGTGTGTGGCTCCTCTGGGGGATGGGACAGGTGCTGTGTGAGGGTCCTCCGGGAGATGGGACATGTGCTGTTAGGGTCCTCCGGGAGATGGGGCATGTGCTGTGTGAGGGTCCTCTGGGAGATGGGGCGTGTGCTGTGTGAGCCCCACCAGGAGATGGGACATGTGCTGTGTGAGCCCATCCGGGAGACGGGACATGTGCTGTGTGAGCCCCTCCCTGGAGATGGGACATGTGCTGTGTGAGGCTGCTCCGGGAGATGGTGTGTGAGGCTGCTCTGGGAGACGGGACATGTGCTGTGTGAGCCCCTCCGAGAGATGGGACATGTGCTGTGTGTGGCTGCTCCGGGGGATGGGACATGTGGTGTGTGACGGTCCTCCAGGAGATGGGACGTGTGCAGTGTGATCCACTCCAGGAGATGGGACATGTGCTCTGTGAGCCCCTCCAGGAAACGGGACATGTGCTGTGTGAGCCCCTCCGAGAGATGGGACATGTGCTGTTTGAGCCACTCCGGTAGATTGGACATGTGCTGTGTGAGGGTCCTCCGGGAGCTGGGACATGTGCTGCGTGAGGGTCCTCCGGGAGATGGGACATGTGCTGTGTTAGCCCCTACGGGAGATGGGACATGTGCTGTGTGAGGGTACTCCGGAAGATGGGATATGTGTTGCGTGAGGGTCCTCTGGGAGGTGGGACATGTACTTTGTGAGCCCCTCCGGGAGATGGGACATGTGCTGTGTGAGGGTACTCCGGGAGATGGGACATGTGCTGTGTGAGCCCCTCCGGGAGATGGGAGCTGTGCTGTGTGAGGGTCCTCAGGGAGATTGGACATGTGCTGTGTGAGGGTCCTCCGGGAGATGGGACATGTGCTGTGAGGGTTCTCCGGGAGATAGGACATGTGCTGTGTGAGGGTCCTCCGGGAGATGGGGCATGTGCTGTGTGAGGGTCCTCCGGGAGATGGGACATGTGCTGTGTGAGCCCATCCGGGAGACGGGACATGTGCTGTGTGAGCCCCTCCTGGAGATGGGACATGTGCTGTGTGAGGCAGCTCCGGGAGATGGGACATGTGCTGTGTGAGGCTGCTCCGGGAGATGGGACATGTGCTGTGTGAGGCTGCTCCAGGAGATGGGACATGTGCTGTGTGAGGCTGCTCTGGGAAATGGGACATGTGCTGTGTGAGGCTGCTCCGGGAGATGGGACATGTGCTGTGTGAGGCTGCTCCGGGAGATGGGACATGTGCTGTGTGAGGCTGCTCCGGGAGATGGGACGTGTGCTGGGTGATCCACTCCAGGAGATGGGGCACGTGCAGTGTGTGGGTCCTCTGGGGGATGGGACAGGTGCTGTGTGAGGGTCCTCCGTGAGATGGGACATGTGCTGTTATGGTCCTCCGGGAGATGGGACATATGCTGTGTGAGGGTACACGAGGAGATGGGACATGTGCTGTGTGAGGGTCCTCCGGGAGATGGGACATGTGTTGTGCGAGGGTCCTCCGGGAGATGGGACATGTGTTGTGCGAGGGTCCTCCGGGAGATGGGACATGTGCTGTGTGAGGGTCCTCTGGAAGATGGGTCGTGTGCTGTGTGAGCCCCTCCAGGAGATGGGACATATGCTCTGTGAGCCCCTCCGGGAGTCGCGACATGTGCTGTGTGAGCCACTCCGGGAGATGGGACATGTGCTGTGTGAGGCTGCTCCGGGAGATGGGACATGTGGTGTGTGACGGTCCTCCGGGAGATGGGACGTGTGCTGTGTGATCCACTCCAGGAGATGGGGCATGTGCAGTGTGTGGCTCCTCTGGGGGATGGGACAGGTGCTGTGTGAGGGTCCTCCGGGAGATGGGACATGTGCTGTTAGGGTCCTCCGGGAGATGGGGCGTGTGCTGTGTGAGCCCCACCAGGAGATGGGACATGTGCTGTGTGAGCCCATCCGGGAGACGGGACATGTGCTGTGTGAGCCCCTCCCTGGAGATGGGACATGTGCTGTGTGAGGCTGCTCCGGGAGATGGTGTGTGAGGCTGCTCTGGGAGACGGGACATGTGCTGTGTGAGCCCCTCCGAGAGATGGGACATGTGCTGTGTGAGGCTGCTCCGGGGGATGGGACATGTGGTGTGTGACGGTCCTCCGGGAGATGGGACGTGTGCTGTGTGATCCACTCCAGGAGATGGGACATGTGCTCTGTGAGCCCCTCCAGGAAACGGGACATGTGCTGTGTGAGCCCCTCCGAGAGATGGGACATGTGCTGTTTGAGCCACTCCGGTAGATTGGACATGTGCTGTGTGAGGGTCCTCCGGGAGCTGGGACATGTGCTGCGTGAGGGTCCTCCGGGAGATGGGACATGTGCTGTGTTAGCCCCTCCGGGAGATGGGACATGTGCTGTGTGAGGGTACTCCGGGAGATGGGACATGTGCTGTGTGAGCCCCTCGGGGAGATGGGACATGTACTTTGTGAGCGTCCTCAGGGAGATTGGACATGTGCTGTGTGAGGGTCCTCCGGGAGATGGGACATGTGCTGTGAGGGTTCTCCGGGAGATAGGACATGTGCTGTGTGAGGGTCCTCCGGGAGATGGGGCATGTGCTGTGTGAGGGTCCTCCGGGAGATGGGACATGTGCTGTGTGAGCCCATCCGGGAGACGGGACATGTGCTATGTGAGCCCCTCCTGGAGATGGGACATGTGCTGTGTGAGGCTGCTCCGGGAGATGGTGTGTGAGGCAGCTCCGGGAGATGGGACATGTGCTGTGTGAGGCTGCTCCGGGAGATGGGACATGTGCTGTGTGAGGCTGCTCCAGGAGATGGGAAATGTGCTGTGTGAGGCTGCTCTGGGAAATGGGACATGTGCTGTGAGAGCCCTTCCGGGAGATGGGACATGTCCTGTGAGAGCCATTGCGGGAGATGGGACATGTGCTCTGTCAGCCCCTCCGGGAAATGGGACATGTGCTGCGTCAGCCCCCCCGGGAGATGGGACATGTGCTGTGTGAGGCTGCTCCGGGAGATGGTACATGTGCTGTGTGAGGGTCCTCCTGGAGATGGGACATGTGCTGTGAGGGTTCTCCAGGAGATGGGGCATGTGCTGTTTGAGGGTCCTCCAGGAGATGTGACATTAGCAGTGTGACCACCCCTCCGGTAGATGGGACATGTGTAGTGTGTGGCTCCTCTGGGGGATGGGACAGGTGTTGTGTGAAGGTCCTCCGGGAGATGGGACATGTGCTGTGTGAGCCCCTCCGGGAGATGGGACATGTGCTGTGTGAGGCTGCTCCGGGAGATGGTACATGTGCTGTGTGAGGCTGCTCCGGGAGATGGGACATGTGCTGTGTGAGGCTGCTCCGGGAGATGGGACGTGTGCTGTGTGATCCACTCCAGGAGATGGGGTACGTGCAGTGTGTGGGTCCTCTGGGGGATGGGACAGGTGCTGTGTGAGGGTCCTCCGGGAGATGGGACATGTGCTGTGTGAGGCTGCTCCGGGAGATGGGACATGTGCTGTGTGAGGCTGCTCCAGGAGATGGGAAATGTGCTGTGTGAGGCTGCTCTGGGAAATGGGACATGTGCTGTGTGAACCCCTCCGGGAGATTGGACATGTGCTGTGTGAGCGGCCCTCCGGGAGATGGGGCATGTGCTGTTTGAGGGTCCTCCAGGAGATGTGACATTAGCAGTGTGAGCACCCCTCCGGTAGATGGGACATGTGTGGTGTGTGGCTCCTCTGGGGGATGGGACAGGTGTTGTGTGAGGCTGCTCCGGGAGATGGGACATGTGCTGTGTGAGGCTGCTCCAGGAGATGGGACATGTGCTGTGTGAGGGTCCTCCTGGAGATGGGACATGTGCTGTGAGGGTTCTCCGGGAGATAGGACATGTGCTGTGTGAAGGTCCTCCGGGAGATGGGGCATATGCTGTGTGAGAGTCCTCTGGGAGATGGGTCGTGTGCTGTGTGAGCCCCTCCAGGAGATGGGACATGTGCTGTGTGAGCCACTCCGGGAGATGGGACATGTGCTGTGTGAGCCCCTCCGGGAGATGGGACATGTGCTGTGTGAGGCTGCTCCGGGAGATGGGACATGTGCTGTGTGAGGCTGCTCCGGGAGATGGGACATGTGGTGTGTGACGGTCCTCCGGGAGATGGGACATGTGCTGTGTGATCCACTCCAGGAGATGGGGCATGTGCAGTGTGTGGCTCCTCTGGGGGATGGGACAGGTGCTGTGTGAGGGTCCTCCGGGAGATGGGACATATGCTGTTAGGGTCCTCCGGGAGATGGGGCATGTGCTGTATGAGGGTCCTCTGGGAGATGGGGCGTGTGCTGTGTGAGCCCCTCCAGGAGATGGGACATGTGCTGTGAGCCCATCCGGGAGACGGGACATGTGCTGTGTGAGCCCCTCCCTGGAGATGGGACATGTGCTGTGTGATCCACTCCAGGAGATGGGGCACGTGCAGTGTGTGGGTCCTCTGGGGGATGGGACAGGTGCTGTGTGAGGGTCCTCCGGGTGATGGGACATGTGCTGTTACGGTCCTCCGGGAGATGGGACATATGCTGTGTGAGGGAACACCAGGAGATGGGACATGTGCTGTGTGAGCCCATCCGGGAGACGGGACATTTGCTGTGTGAGCCCCTCCTGGAGATGGGACATGTGCTGTGTGAGGCTGCTCCGGGAGATGGTGTGTGAGGCTGCTCCGGGAGATGGGACATGTGCTGTGTGAGGCTGCTCCGGGAGATGGGACATGTGCTGTGTGAGGCTGCTCCAGGAGATGGGAAATGTGCTGTGTGAGGCTGCTCTGGGAAATGGGACATGTGCTGTGTGAACCCCTCCGGGAGATTGGACATGTGCTGTGTGAGCGCCCCTCCGGGAGATGGGGCATGTGCTGTTTGAGGGTCCTCCAGGAGATGTGACATTAGCAGTGTGAGCACCCCTCCGGTAGATGGGACATGTGTAGTGTGTGGCTCCTCTGGGGGATGGGACAGGTGTTGTGTGAAGGTCCTCCGGGAGATGGGACATGTGCTGTGTGAGCCCCTCCGGGAGATGGGACATGTGCTGTGTGAGGCTGCTCCGGGAGATGGTACATGTGCTGTGTGAGGCTGCTCCGGGAGATGGGACATGTGCTGTGTGAGGCTGCTCCGGGAGATGGGACATGTGCTGTGTGAGGCTGCTCCGGGAGATGGGACGTGTGCTGTGTGATCCACTCCAGGAGATGGGGCACGTGCAGTGTGTGGGTCCTCTGGGGGATGGGACAGGTGCTGTGTGAGGGTCCTCCGGGAGATGGGACATGTGCTGTTATGGTCCTCCGGGAGATGGGACATATGCTGTGTGAGGGTACACCATGAGATGGGACATGTGCTGTGTGAGGGTCTCCGGGAGATGGGACATGTGTTGTGCGAGGGTCCTCCGGGAGATGGGACATGTGCTGTGTGAGGGTCCTCTGGGAGATGGGTCGTGTGCTGTGTGAGCCCCTCCAGGAGATGGGACATGTGCTCTGTGAGCCCCTCCGGGAGTCGGGACATGTGCTGTGTGAGCCCCTCCGGGAGATGGGACATGTGCTGTGTGAGGCTGCTCCGGGAGATGGGACATGTGGTGTGTGACGGTCCTCCGGGAGATGGGACGTGTGCTGTGTGATCCACTCCAGGAGATGGGGCATGTGCAGTGTGTGGCTCCTCTGGGGGATGGGACAGGTGCTGTGTGAGGGTCCTCCGGGAGATGGGACATGTGCTGTTAGGGTCCTCCGGGAGATGGGGCATGTGCTGTGTGAGGGTCCTCTGGGAGATGGGGCGTGTGCTGTGTGAGCCCCACCAGGAGATGGGACATGTGCTGTGTGAGCCCATCCGGGAGACGGGACATGTGCTGTGTGAGCCCCTCCCTGGAGATGGGACATGTGCTGTGTGAGGCTGCTCCGGGAGATGGTGTGTGAGGCTGCTCTGGGAGACGGGACATGTGCTGTGTGAGCCCCTCCGAGAGATGGGACATGTGCTGTGTGAGGCTGCTCCGGGGGATGGGACATGTGGTGTGTGACGGTCCTCCGGGAGATGGGACGTGTGCTGTGTGATCCACTCCAGGAGATGGGACATGTGCTCTGTGAGCCCCTCCAGGAAACGGGACATGTGCTGTGTGAGCCCCTCCGAGAGATGGGACATGTGCTGTTTGAGCCACTCCGGTAGATTGGACATGTGCTGTGTGAGGGTCCTCCGGGAGCTGGGACATGTGCTGCGTGAGGGTCCTCCGGGAGATGGGACATGTGCTGTGTTAGCCCCTCCGGGAGATGGGACATGTGCTGTGTGAGGGTACTCCGGGAGATGGGACATGTGCTGTGTGAGCCCCTCGGGGAGATGGGACATGTACTTTGTGAGCGTCCTCAGGGAGATTGGACATGTGCTGTGTGAGGGTCCTCCGGGAGATGGGACATGTGCTGTAAGGGTTCTCCGGGAGATAGGACATGTGCTGTGTGAGGGTCCTCCGGGAGATGGGGCATGTGCTGTGTGAGGGTCCTCCGGGAGATGGGACATGTGCTGTGTGAGCCCATCCGGGAGACGGGACATGTGCTGTGTGAGCCCCTCCTGGAGATGGGACATGTGCTGTGTGAGGCTGCTCCGGGAGATGGTGTGTGAGGCAGCTCCGGGAGATGGGACATGTGCTGTGTGAGGCTGCTCCGGGAGATGGGACATGTGCTGTGTGAGGCTGCTCCAGAAGATGGGAAATGTGCTTTGTGAGGCTGCTCTGGGAAATGGGACATGTGCTGTGAGAGCCCTTCCGGGAGATGGGACATGTCCTGTGAGAGCCATTGCGGGAGATGGGACATGTGCTCTGTCAGCCCCTCCGGGAAATGGGACATGTGCTGCGTCAGCCCCCCCGGGAGATGGGACATGTGCTGTGTGAGGCTGCTCCGGGAGATGGTACATGTGCTGTGTGAGGGTCCACCTGGAGATGGGACATGTGCTGTGAGGGTTCTCCGGGAGATGGGGCATGTGCTGTTTGAGGGTCCTCCAGGAGATGTGACATTAGCAGTGTGACCACCCCTCCGGTAGATGGGACATGTGTAGTGTGTGGCTCCTCTGGGGGATGGGACAGGTGTTGTGTGAAGGTCCTCCGGGAGATGGGACATGTGCTGTGTGAGCCCCTCCGGGAGATGGGACATTTGCTGTGTGAGGCTGCTCCGGGAGATGGTACATGTGCTGTGTGAGGCTGCTCCGGGAGATGGGACATGTGCTGTGTGAGGCTGCTCCGGGAGATGGGACATGTGCTGTTAGGGTCCTCCGGGAGATGGGACATATGCTGTTCGAGTCCTCTGGGAGATGGGGCACGTGCTGTGTGAGGGTCATCTGGGAGATGGGGCGTGTGCTGTGTGCGCCCCTCCAGGAGATGGGACATGTACTGTGTGAGCCCATCCGGGAGACGGGACATGTGCTGTGTGAGCCCCTCCTGGAGATAGGACATGTGCTGTGTGAGGCTGCTTCGGGAGATGGTGTGTGAGGCTGCTTCGGGAGATGGGAAATGTGCTCTTGAGGCTGCTCTGGGAAATGGGACATGTGCTGTGTGAACCCCTCCGGGAGATTGGACATGTGCTGTGTGAGCGCCCCTCCGGGAGATGGGGCATGTGCTGTGTGAGGGTACTCCGGAAGATGGTATATGTGTTGCGTGAGGGTCCTCTGGGAGGTGGGACATGTGCTTTGTGAGCCCCTCCGGGAGATGGGACATGTGCTGTGTGAGGCTGCTCCAGGAGATGGGAAATGTGCTCTGTGAGGCTGCTCTGGGAAATGGGACATGTGCTGTGTGAACCCCTCCGGGAGATTGGACATGTGCTGTGTGAGCGCCCCTCCGGGAGATGGGGCATGTGCTGTGTGAGGGTACTCCGGAAGATGGTATATGTGTTGCGTGAGGGTCCTCTGGGAGGTGGGACATGTGCTTTGTGAGCCCCTCCGGGAGATGGGACATGTGCTGTGTGAGGGTCCTCCGGGAGATGGGACATGTGCTGTGTGAGCCCCTCGGGGAGATGGGAGCTGTGCTGTGTGAGGGTCCTCAGGGAGATTGGACATGTGCTGTGTCAGCCCCTCCGGGTGATGGAACATGTGCTGTGTGAGCCCCTCCGGGAGATGGGACATGTGCTGGGTCAGCCCCTCTGGGAGATGGGACATGTGCTGTGTGAGGTTAATCCGAGAGATGGGACATGTGCTGTGTTAGCCCCTACGGCAGATGGGACATGTGCTGTGTGAGGGTACTCCGGAAGATGGGATATGTGTTGCGTGAGGGTCCTCTGGGAGGTGGGACATGTGCTGTGTGAGCGTCCTCCGGGAGATGGGACATGTGCTGTGTAAGGGTCCTTGGGGAAATGGGACATGTGCTGTGTAAGGGTCCTCCGGAAGATGGGACATGTGCTGTGTGAGCGCCTCTGGGAGATGGGACATGTGCTGTGTGAGGGTCCTCTGGGAGAAATGACATGTGCTGTGTGAGGGTCCTCCGGGAGATGGGACATGTGCTTTGTCAGCCCCTCCGGGAGATGGGACATGTGGTGTATGAGCCCCTCTGGGAGATGGGACATGTGCTGTGTGACGGTCCACCGGGAGATGGAACTTGTGCTGTGTGAGCCCCTCCGGGAGATGGGAAATGTGCTGTGTGAGCCCCTCCGGGAGATGGGACATGTGCTGTGTCAGCCCCTCCAGGAGATGGAACATGTGCTGTGTGAGGGTACTCAGGGAGATGGGACATGTGCTGTTAGGGTCCTCCGGGAGATGGGACATATGCTGTTCGAGTCCTCTGGGAGATGGGACATGTGCTGTGTGAGGGTCCTCTGGGAGATGGGACATGTGCTTTGTCAGCCCCTCCGGGAGATGGGACATGTGGTGTGTGAGCCCCTCTGGGAGATGGGACGTGTGCTGTGTGACGGTCCACCGGGAGATGGAACATGTGCTGTGTGAGCCCCTCCGGGAGATGGGAAATGTGCTGTGTGAGCCCCTCCGGGAGATGGGACATGTGCTGTGTGAGGGTACTCAGGGAGATGGGACATGTGCTGTTAGGGTCCTCCGGGAGATGGGACATATGCTGTGTGAGGGTACTCCAGGAGATGGGCATGTGCAGTGTGAGGGTACTCTGGGGGATGGGACATGTGCTGTGTGAGGGTCCTCAGGGAGTTGGGACATATGCAGTGCGAGCCCCTCCGGGAGATGGGACATGTGCTGTGTGAGCGACCCTCAAGATGGGACATGTGCTGTGTGAGAGTCCTTCGGGAGATGGGACATGTGCTGTTTGAGCCACTCCGGGAGATGGAACATGTGCTATGTGAGGTTCCTCCGGGAGATGGAACATGTGTTGTGCGAGGGTCCTCCGGGAGATGGGACATGTGCTGTGTCAGTCCCTCCAGGAGATGGGACATGTGCTATGTGAGGTTCCTCCGGGAGATGGAACATGTGTTGTGCGAGGGTCCTCCGGGAGATGGGACATGTGCTGTGTCAGTCCCTCCAGGAGATGGGACATGTGCTGTGAGAGCCCTTCCGGGAGATGGGACATGTCCTGTGAGAGCCATTCCGGGAGATGGGACATGTGCTGCGTCAGCCCCCCCGGGAGATGGGACATGTGTTGTGCGAGGGTCCTCCGGGAGATGGGACATGTGTTGTGCGAAGGTCCTCCTGGAGATGGGACATGTGCTGTGAGGGTCCTCCGGGAGATGGGGCATGTGCTGTGTGAGGGTCCTCTGGGAGATGGGGCGTGTGCTGTGTGAGCCCCTCCAGGAGATGGGACATGTGCTGTGTGAGCCCCTCCGGGCGACGGGACATGTGCTGTGTGAGCCCCTCCGGGAGATGGAACATGTGCTGTGTGAGGCTGCTCCGGGAGATGGTACATGTGCTGTGTGAGGCTGCTCCGGGAGATGGGACATGTGCTGTGTGAGGCTGCTCCGGGAGATGGGACGTGTGCTGTGCGATCCACTCCAGGAGATGGGGCACGTGTAGTGTGTGGGTCCTCTGGGGGATGGGACAGGTGCTGTGTGAGGGTCCTCCGGGAGATGGGACATGTGCTGTTAGGGTCCTCCGGGAGATGGGACATATGCTGTGTGAGGGTACACCAGGAGATGGGACATGTGCTGTGTGAGGGTCCTCCGGGAGATGGGACATGTGTTGTGTGAGGCTGCTCCGGGAGATGGGACATGTGGTGTGTGACGGTCCTCCGGGAGATGGGACGTGTGCTGTGTGATCCACTCCAGGAGATGGGGCATGTGCACTGTGTGGCTCCTCCGGGAGATGGGACATGTGTTGTGCGAGGGTCCTCCGGCAGATGGGACATGTGCTGTGTGAGGGTACTCCGGAAGATGGGATATGTGTTGCGTGAGGGTCCTCTGGGAGGTGGGACATGTGCTGTGTGAGCGTCCTCCGGGAGATGGGACATGTGCTGTGTAAGGGTCCTTGGGGAAATGGGACATGTGCTGTGTAAGGGTCCTCCGGAAGATGGGACATGTGCTGTGTGAGCGCCTCTGGGAGATGGGACATGTGCTGTGTGAGGGTCCTCTGGGAGAAATGACATGTGCTGTGTGAGGGTCCTCCGGGAGATGGGACATGTGCTTTGTCAGCCCCTCCGGGAGATGGGACATGTGGTGTATGAGCCCCTCTGGGAGATGGGACATGTGCTGTGTGACGGTCCACCGGGAGATGGAACTTGTGCTGTGTGAGCCCCTCCGGGAGATGGGACATGTGCTGTGTCAGCCCCTCCAGGAGATGGAACATGTGCTGTGTGAGGGTACTCAGGGAGATGGGACATGTGCTGTTAGGGTCCTCCGGGAGATGGGACATATGCTGTTCGAGTCCTCTGGGAGATGGGACATGTGCTGTGTGAGGGTCCTCTGGGAGATGGGACATGTGCTTTGTCAGCCCCTCCGGGAGATGGGACATGTGGTGTGTGAGCCCCTCTGGGAGATGGGACGTGTGCTGTGTGACGGTCCACCGGGAGATGGAACATGTGCTGTGTGAGCCCCTCCGGGAGATGGGAAATGTGCTGTGTGAGCCCCTCCGGGAGATGGGACATGTGCTGTGTGAGGGTACTCAGGGAGATGGGACATGTGCTGTTAGGGTCCTCCGGGAGATGGGACATATGCTGTGTGAGGGTACTCCAGGAGATGGGCATGTGCAGTGTGAGGGTACTCTGGGGGATGGGACATGTGCTGTGTGAGGGTCCTCAGGGAGTTGGGACATATGCAGTGCGAGCCCCTCCGGGAGATGGGACATGTGCTGTGTGAGCGACCCTCAAGATGGGACATGTGCTGTGTGAGAGTCCTTCGGGAGATGGGACATGTGCTGTTTGAGCCACTCCGGGAGATGGAACATGTGCTATGTGAGGTTCCTCCGGGAGATGGAACATGTGTTGTGCGAGGGTCCTCCGGGAGATGGGACATGTGCTGTGTCAGTCCCTCCAGGAGATGGGACATGTGCTATGTGAGGTTCCTCCGGGAGATGGAACATGTGTTGTGCGAGGGTCCTCCGGGAGATGGGACATGTGCTGTGTCAGTCCCTCCAGGAGATGGGACATGTGCTGTGAGAGCCCTTCCGGGAGATGGGACATGTCCTGTGAGAGCCATTCCGGGAGATGGGACATGTGCTGCGTCAGCCCCCCCGAGAGATGGGACATGTGTTGTGCGAGGGTCCTCCGGGAGATGGGGCATGTGCTGTGTGAGGGTCCTCTGGGAGATGGGTCGTGTGCTGTGTGAGCCCCTCCAGGAGATGGGACATGTGCTGTGTGAGCCCCTCCGGGCGACGGGACATGTGCTGTGTGAGCCCCTCCGGGAGATGGGACATGTGCTGTGTGAGGCTGCTCCGGGAGATGGTACATGTGCTGTGTGAGGCTGCTCCGGGAGATGGGACATGTGCTGTGTGAGGCAGCTCCGGGAGATGAGACGTGTGCTGTATGACCCACTCCAGGAGATGGGGCACGTGCAGTGTGTGGGTCCTCTGGGGGATGGGACAGGTGCTGTGTGAGGGTCCTCCGGGAGATGGGACATGTGCTGTTAGGGTCCTCCGGGAGATGGGACATATGCTGTGTGAGGGTACACCAGGAGATGGGACATGTGCTGTGTGAGGGTCCTACAGGAGATGGGACATGTGTTGTGCGAGGGTCCTCCGGGAGATGGGACATGTGCTGTGTGAGGGTCCTCTGGGAGATGAGACATGTGCTCTGTGAGCCCCTCCGGGAGATGGGACATGTGCTGTGTGAGGCTGCTCCGGGAGATGGGACATGTGGTGTGTGACGGTCCTGCGGGAGATGGGACGTGTGCTGTGTGATCCACTCCAGGAGATGGGGCACGTGCAGTGTGTGGCTCCTCTGGGGGATGGGACAGGTGCTGTGTGAGGGTCCTCCGGGAGATGGGACATGTGCTGTTAGGGTCCTCCAGGAGATGGGGCATGTGCTGTGTGAGGGTCATCTGGGAGATGGGGCGTGTGCTGTGTGAGCCCCTCCAGGAGATGGGACATGTGCTGTGTGAGCCCATCCGGGAGACGGGACATGTGCTGTGTGAGCCCCTCCTGGAGATAGGACATGTGCTGTGTGAGGCTGCTTCGGGAGATGGTGTGTGAGGCTGCTTCGGGAGATGGGACATGTGCTGTGTGAGGGTCCTCTGGGAGATGGGACATGTGCTGTGTGAGCGCCCCTCCGGGAGATGGGGCATGTGCTTTGTGAGGGTACTCCGGAAGATGGTATATGTGTTGCGTGAGGGTCCTCTGGGAGGTGGGACATGTGCTTTGTGAGCCCCTCCGGGAGATGGGACATGTGCTGTGTGAGGGTCCTCCGGGAGATGGGACATGTGCTGTGAGGGTCCTCCGGGAGATGGGGCATGTGCTGTGTGAGGGTCCTCTGGGAGATGGGGCGTGTGCTGTGTGAGCCCCTCCAGGAGATGGGACATGTGCTGTGTGAGCCCCTCCGGGCGACGGGACATGTGCTGTGTGAGCCCCTCCGGGAGATGGAACATGTGCTGTGTGAGGCTGCTCCGGGAGATGGTACATGTGCTGTGTGAGGCTGCTCCGGGAGATGGGACATGTGCTGTGTGAGGCTGCTCCGGGAGATGGGACGTGTGCTGTGCGATCCACTCCAGGAGATGGGGCACGTGTAGTGTGTGGGTCCTCTGGGGGATGGGACAGGTGCTGTGTGAGGGTCCTCCGGGAGATGGGACATGTGCTGTTAGGGTCCTCCGGGAGATGGGACATATGCTGTGTGAGGGTACACCAGGAGATGGGACATGTGCTGTGTGAGGGTCCTCCGGGAGATGGGACATGTGTTGTGTGAGGCTGCTCCGGGAGATGGGACATGTGGTGTGTGACGGTCCTCCGGGAGATGGGACGTGTGCTGTGTGATCCACTCCAGGAGATGGGGCATGTGCACTGTGTGGCTCCTCCGGGAGATGGGACATGTGTTGTGCGAGGGTCCTCCGGGAGATGGGACATGTGCTCTGTGAGCCCCTCCGGGAGACGGGACATGTGCTGTGTGAGCCCCTCCGGGAGATGGGACATGTGCTGTGTGAGGCTGCTCCGGGAGATGGGACATGTGGTGTGTGACGGTCCTCCGGGAGATGGGACGTGTGCTGTGTGATCCACTCCAGGAGATGGGGCATGTGCACTGTGTGGCTCCTCTGGGGGATGGGACAGGTGCTGTGTGAGGGTCCTCCGGGAGATGGGACATGTGCTGTTAGGGTCCTCCGGGAGATGGGGCATGTGCTGTGTGAGAGTCCTCTGGGAGATGGGGCGTGTGCTGTGTGAGCACCTCCAGGAGATGGGACATGTGCTGTGTGAGCCCATCCGGGAGACGGGACATGTGCTGTGTGAGCCCCTCCCTGAAGATGGGACATGTGCTGTGTGATGCTGCTCCGGGAGATGGTGTGTGAGGCTGCTCCGGGAGATGGGACATGTGCTGTGTGAGGGTCCTCCGGGAGATGGGACATGTGCTGTGTCAGCCCCTCCGGGAGATGGAACATGTGCTATGTGAGGTTCCTCCGGGAGATGGAACATGTGTTGTGCGAGGGTCCTCCGGGAGATGGGACATGTGCTGTGTCAGTCCCTCCAGGAGATGGGACATGTGCTGTGAGAGCCCCTCCTGGAGATGGGACATGTGCTGTGTGAGGCTGCTCCGGGAGATGGTGTGTGAGGCTGCTCCGGGAGATGGGACATGTGCTGTGTGAGGCTGCTCCGGGAGATGGGACATGTGCTGTGTGAGGCTGCTCCGGGAGATGGGACATGTGCTGTGTGAGGCTGCTCCAGGAGATGGGAAATGTGCTGTGTGAGGCTGCTCTGGGAAATGGGACATGTGCTGTGTGAACCCCTCCGGGAGATTGGACATGTGCTGTGTGAGCGCCCTTCCGGGAGATGGGGCATGTGCTGTTTGAGGGTCCTCCAGGAGATGTGACATTAGCAGTGTGAGCACCCCTCCGGTAGATGGGACATGTGTAGTGTGTGGCTCCTCTGGGGGATGGGACAGGTGTTGTGTGAAGGTCCTCCGGGAGATGGGACATGTGCTGTGTGAGCCCCTCCGGGAGATGGGACATGTGCTATGTGAGGCTGCTCCGGGAGATGGTACATGTGCTGTGTGAGGCTGCTCCGGGAGATGGGACATGTGCTGTGTGATCCACTCCAGGAGATGGGGCACGTGCAGTGTGTGGGTCCTCTGGGGGATGGGACAGGTGCTGTGTGAGGGTCCTCCGGGAGATGGGACATGTACTGTTATGGTCCTCCGGGAGATGGGACATATGCTGTGTGAGGGTACACCAGGAGATGGGACATGTGCTGTGTGAGGGTCCTCCGGGAGATGGGACATGTGTTGTGCGAGGGTCCTCCGGGAGATGGGACATGTGCTGTGTGAGGGTCCTCTGGGAGATGGGTCGTGTGCTGTGTGAGCCCCTCCAGGAGATGGGACATGTGCTCTGTGAGCCCCTCCGGGAGTCGGGACATGTGCTGTGTGAGCCCCTCCGGGAGATGGGACATGTGCTGTGTGAGGCTGCTCCGGGAGATGGGACATGTGGTGTGTGACGGTCCTCCGGGAGATGGGACGTGTGCTGTGTGATCCACTCCAGGAGATGGGGCATGTGCAGTGTGTGGCTCCTCTGGGGGATGGGACAGGTGCTGTGTGAGGGTCCTCCGGGAGATGGGACATGTGCTGTTAGGGTCCTCCGGGAGATGGGGCATGTGCTGTGTGAGGGTCCTCTGGGAGATGGGGCGTGTGCTGTGTGAGCCCCACCAGGAGATGGGACATGTGCTGTGTGAGCCCATCCGGGAGACGGGACATGTGCTGTGTGAGCCCCTCCCTGGAGATGGGACATGTGCTGTGTGAGGCTGCTCCGGGAGATGGTGTGTGAGGCTGCTCTGGGAGACGGGACATGTGCTGTGTGAGCCCCTCCGAGAGATGGGACATGTGCTGTGTGAGGCTGCTCCGGGGGATGGGACATGTGGTGTGTGACGGTCCTCCAGGAGATGGGACGTGTGCAGTGTGATCCACTCCAGGAGATGGGACATGTGCTCTGTGAGCCCCTCCAGGAAACGGGACATGTGCTGTGTGAGCCCCTCCGAGAGATGGGACATGTGCTGTTTGAGCCACTCCGGTAGATTGGACATGTGCTGTGTGAGGGTCCTCCGGGAGCTGGGACATGTGCTGCGTGAGGGTCCTCCGGGAGATGGGACATGTGCTGTGTTAGCCCCTACGGGAGATGGGACATGTGCTGTGTGAGGGTACTCCGGAAGATGGGATATGTGTTGCGTGAGGGTCCTCTGGGAGGTGGGACATGTACTTTGTGAGCCCCTCCGGGAGATGGGACATGTGCTGTGTGAGGGTACTCCGGGAGATGGGACAT
The DNA here is from genome assembly GCF_044704955.1 of Pristiophorus japonicus. Taxonomy (NCBI): domain Eukaryota; kingdom Metazoa; phylum Chordata; class Chondrichthyes; family Pristiophoridae; genus Pristiophorus; species Pristiophorus japonicus. Next base: position 169,401 of record NW_027254582.1, read on the forward strand.
GTGCTGTGTGAGCCCCTCGGGGAGATGGGAGCTGTGCTGTGTGAGGGTCCTCAGGGAGATTGGACATGTGCTGTGTGAGGCTGCTCCGGGAGATGGGACATGTGCTGTGTGAGGCTGCTCCAGGAGATGGGACATGTGCTGTGTGAGGGTCCTCCTGGAGATGGGACATGTGCTGTGAGGGTTCTCCGGGAGATAGGACATGTGCTGTGTGAGGGTCCTCTGGGAGATGGGTCGTGTGCTGTGTGAGCCCCTCCAGGAGATGGGACATGTGCTGTGTGAGCCCCTCCGGGCGACGGGACATGTGCTGTGTGAGCCCCTCCGGGAGATGGGACATGTGCTGTGTGAGGCTGCTCCGGGAGATGGCACATGTGCTGTGTGAGGCTGCTCCGGGAGATGGGACATGTGCTGTGTGAGCCCCTCCGGGAGATGGGACGTGTGCTGTGTGATCCACTCCAGGAGATGGGGCACGTGCAGTGTGTGGGTCCTCTGGGGGATGGGACAGGTGCTGTGTGAGGGTCCTCCGGGAGATGGGACATGTGCTGTGTGAGCCCCTCCGGGCGACGGGACATGTGCTTTGTGAGGCTGCTCCGGGAGATGGGACATGTGCTGTGTGAGGCTGCTCCGGGAGATGGGACGTGTGCTGTGTGATCCACTCCAGGAGATGGGGCACGTGCAGTGTGTGAGTCCTCTGGGGGATGGGACAGGTGCTGTGTGAGGGTCCTCAGGGAGATGGGACATGTGCTGTTAGGGTCCTCCGGGAGATGGGACATATGCTGTGTGAGGGTACACCAGGAGATGGGACATGTGCTGTGTGAAGGTCCTCCGGGAGATGGGACATGTGTTGTGCGAGGGTCCTCCAGGAGATGGGACATGTGCTGTGTGAGGGTCCTCTGGGAGATGGGTCGTGTGCTGTGTGAGCCCCTCCAGGAGATGGAACATGTGCTCTGTGAGCCCCTCCGGGAGACGGGACATGTGCTGTGTGAGCCCCTCCGAGAGATGGGACATGTGCTGTGTGAGGCTGCTCCGGGGGATGGGACATGTGGTGTGTGACGGTCCTCCGGGAGATGGGACGTGTGCTGTGTGATCCACTCCAGGAGATGGGACAAGTGCTCTGTGAGCCCCTCCAGGAAACGGGACATGTGCTGTGTGAGTCCCTCCGAGAGATGGGACATGTGCTGTGTTTGCTCCTACGGGAGATGGGACATGTGCTGTGTGAGGGTACTCCGGAAGATGGGACATGTGTTGCGTGAGGGTCCTCTGGGAGGTGGGACATGTGCTTTGTGAGCCCCTCCGGGAGATGGGACATGTGCTGTGTGAGGGTACTCCGCGAGATGGGACATGTGCTGTGTGAGCCCCTCGGGGAGATGGGAGCTGTGCTGTGTGAGGGTCCTCAGGGAGATTGGACATGTGCTGTGTGAGGGTTCTCCGGGAGATGGGACATGTGCTGTTAGGGTCCTCCGGGAGATGGGGCATGTGCTGTGTGAGGGTCCTCCGGGAGATGGGACATGTGCTGTGTGAGCCCATCCGGGAGACGGGACATGTGCTGTGTGAGCCCCTCCTGGAGATGGGACATGTGCTGTGTGAGGCTGCTCCGGGAGATGGTGTGTGAGGCTGCTCCGGGAGATGGGACATGTGCTGTGTGAGGCTGCTCCGGGAGATGGGACATGTGCTGTGTGAGGCTGCTCCAGGAGATGGGAAATGTGCTGTGTGAGGCTGCTCTGGGAAATGGGACATGTGCTGTGTGAACCCCTCCGGGAGATTGGACATGTGCTGTGTGAGCGCCCCTCCGGGAGATGGGGCATGTGCTGTTTGAGGGTCCTCCAGGAGATGTGACATTAGCAGTGTGAGCACCCCTCCGGTAGATGGGACATGTGTAGTGTGTGGCTCCTCTGGGGGATGGGACAGGTGTTGTGTGAAGGTCCTCCGGGAGATGGGACATGTGCTGTGTGAGCCCCTCCGGGAGATGGGACATTGCTGTGTGAGGCTGCTCCGGGAGATGGTACATGTGCTGTGTGAGGCTGCTCCGGGAGATGGGACATGTGCTGTGTGAGGCTGCTCCGGGAGATGGGACATGTGCTGTGTGATCCACTCCAGGAGATGGAGCACGTGCAGTGTGTGGGTCCTCTGGGGGATGGGACAGGTGCTGTGTGAGGGTCCTCCGGGAGATGGGACATGTGCTGTTAGGGTCCTCCGGGAGATGGGACATATGCTGTGTGAGGGTACACCAGGAGATGGGACATGTGTTGTGTGAGGGTCCTCCGGGAGATGGGACATGTGCTGTGTGAGGGTCCTCTGGGAGATGGGTCGTGTGCTGTGTGAGCCCCTCCAGGAGATGGGACATGTTCTCTGTGAGCCCCTCCGGGAGTCGGGACATGTGCTGTGTGAGCCCCTCCGGGAGATGGGACATGTGCTGTGTGAGGCTGCTCCGGGAGATGGGACATGTGCTATGTGAGGCTGCTCCGGGAGATGGGACATGTGCTGTGTGAGGCTGCTCCGGGAGATGGGACGTGTGCTGTGTGATCCACTCCAGGAGATGGGGACGTGCAGTGTGTGGGTCCTCTGGGGGATGGGACAGGTGCTGTGTGAGGGTCCTCCGGGAGATGGGACATGTGCTGTGTGAGCATGTGCTTTGTGAGGCTGCTCCGGGAGATGGGACATGTGCTGTGTGAGGCTGCTCCGGGAGATGGGACGTGTGCTGTGTGATCCACTCCAGGAGATGGGGCACGTGCAGTGTGTGGGTCCTCTGGGGGATGGGACAGGTGCTGTGTGAGGGTCCTCCGAGAGATGGGACATGTGCTGTTAGGGTCCTCCGGGAGATGGGACATATGCTGTGTGAGGGTACACCAGGAGATGGGACATGTGCTGTGTGAGGGTCCTCCGGGAGATGGGACATGTGTTGTGCGAGGGTCCTCCGGGAGATGGGACATGTGCTGTGTGAGGGTCCTCTTGGAGATGGGTCGTGTGCTGTGTGAGCCCCTCCAGGAGATGGAACATGTGCTCTGTGAGCCCCTCCGGGAGTCGGGACATGTGCTGTGTGAGCCCCTCCGGGAGATGGGACATGTGCTGTGTGAGGCTGCTCCCGGAGATGGGACATGTGGTGTGTGACGGTCCTCTGGGAGATGGGACGTGTGCTGTGTGATCCACTCCAGGTGATGGGGCATGTGCAGTGTGTGGCTCCTCTGGGGGATGGGACAGGTGCTGTGTGAGGGTCCTCCGGGAGATGGGACATATGCTGTTAGGGTCCTCCGGGAGATGGGGCATGTGCTGTGTGAGGGTCCTCTGGGAGATGGGGCGTGTGCTGTGTGAGCCCCTCCAGGAGATGGGACATGTGCTGTGAGCCCATCCGGGAGACGGGACTTGTGCTGTGTGAGCCCCTCCCTGGAGATGGGACATGTGCTGTGTGAGGCTGCTCCGGGAGATGGGACATGTGCTGTGTGAGGCTGCTCCGGGAGATGGGACATGTGGTGTGTGACGGTCCTCCGGGAGATGGGACGTGTGCTGTGTGATCCACTCCAGGAGATGGGGCATGTGCAGTGTGTGGCTTCTCTGGGGGATGGGACAGGTGCTGTGTGAGGGTCCTCCGGGAGATGGGGCATGTGCTGTATGAGGGTCCTCTGGGAGATGGGGCGTGTGCTGTGTGAGCCCCTCCAGGAGATGGGACATGTGCTGTGAGCCCATCCGGGAGACGGGACATGTGCTGTGTGAGCCCCTCCCTGGAGATGGGACATGTGCTGTGTGATCCACTCCAGGAGATGGGGCACGTGCAGTGTGTGGGTCCTCTGGGGGATGGGACAGGTGCTGTGTGAGGGTCCTCCGGGAGATGGGACATGTGCTGTTACGGTCCTCCGGGAGATGGGACATATGCTGTGTGAGGGAACACCAGGAGATGGGACATGTGCTGTGTGAGCCCATCCGGGAGACGGGACATGTGCTGTGTGAGCCCCTCCTGGAGATGGGACATGTGCTGTGTGAGGCTGATCCGGGAGATGGTGTGTGAGGCTGCTCCGGGAGATGGGACATGTGCTGTGTGAGGCTGCTCCGGGAGATGGGACATGTGCTGTGTGAGGCTGCTCCAGGAGATGGGAAATGTGCTGTGTGAGGCTGCTCTGGGAAATGGGACATGTGCTGTGTGAACCCCTCCGGGAGATTGGACATGTGCTGTGTGAGCGCCCCTCCGGGAGATGGGGCATGTGCTGTTTGAGGGTCCTCCAGGAGATGTGACATTAGCAGTGTGAGCACCCCTCCGGTTGATGGGACATGTGTAGTGTGTGGCTCCTCTGGGGGATGGGACAGGTGTTGTGTGAAGGTCCTCCGGGAGATGGGACATGTGCTGTGTGATCCACTCCAGGAGATGGGGCACGTGCAGTGTGTGGGTCCTCTGGGGGATGGGACAGGTGCTGTGTGAGGGTCCTCCGGGAAATGGGACATGTGCTGTGTGAGCCCCTCCGGGCGACGGGACATGTGCTTTGTGAGGCTGCTCCGGGAGATGGGACATGTGCTGTGTGAGGCTGCTCCGGGAGATGGGACGTGTGCTGTGTGATCCACTCCAGGAGATGGGGCACGTGCAGTGTGTGAGTCCTCTGGGGGATGGGACAGGTGCTGTGTGAGGGTCCTCCGGGAGATGGGACATGTGCTGTTAGGGTCCTCCGGGAGATGGGACATATGCTGTGTGAGGGTACACCAGGAGATGGGACATGTGCTGTGTGAAGGTCCTCCGGGAGATGGGACATGTGTTGTACGAGGGTCCTCCGGGAGATGGGACATGTGCTGTGTGAGGGTCCTCTGGGAGATGGGTCGTGTGCTGTGTGAGCCCCTCCAGGAGATGGAACATGTGCTCTGTGAGCCCCTCCGGGAGACGGGACATGTGCTGTGTGAGCCCCTCCGAGAGATGGGACATGTGCTGTGTGAGGCTGCTCCGGGGGATGGGACATGTGGTGTGTGACGGTCCTCCGGGAGATGGAACGTGTGCTGTGTGATCCACTCCAGGAGATGGGACATGTGCTCTGTGAGCCCCTCCAGGAAACGGGACATGTGCTGTGTGAGTCCCTCCGAGAGATGGGACATGTGCTGTGTTTGCTCCTAGGGGAGATGGGACATGTGCTGTGTGAGGGTACTCCGGAAGATGGGACATGTGTTGCGTGAGCGTCCTCTGGGAGGTGGGACATGTGCTTTGTGAGCCCCTCCGGGAGATGGGACATGTGCTGTGTGAGGGTACTCCGGGAGATGGGACATGTGCTGTGTGAGCCCCTCGGGGAGATGGGAGCTGTGCTGTGTGAGGGTCCTCAGGGAGATTGGACATGTGCTGTGTGAGGGTTCTCCGGGAGATGGGACATGTGCTGTTAGGGTCCTCCGGGAGATGGGGCATGTGCTGTGTGAGGGTCCTCCGGGAGATGGGACATGTGCTGTGTGAGCCCATCCGGGAGACGGGACATGTGCTGTGTGAGCCCCTCCTGGAGATGGGACATGTGCTGTGTGAGGCTGCTCCGGGAGATGGTGTGTGAGGCTGCTCCGGGAGATGGGACATGTGCTGTGTGAGGCTGCTCCGGGAGATGGGACATGTGCTGTGTGAGGCTGCTCCAGGAGATGGGAAATGTGCTGTGTGAGGCTGCTCTGGGAAATGGGACATGTGCTGTGTGAACCCCTCCGGGAGATTGGACATGTGCTGTGTGAGCGCCCCCCCGGGAGATGGGGCATGTGCTGTTTGAGGGTCCTCCAGGAGATGTGACATTAGCAGTGTGACCACCCCTCCGGTAGATGGGACATGTGTAGTGTGTGGCTCCTCTGGGGGATGGGACAGGTGTTGTGTGAAGGTCCTCCGGGAGATGGGACATGTGCTGTGTGAGCCCCTCCGGGAGATGGGACATTGCTGTGTGAGGCTGCTCCGGGAGATGGTACATGTGCTGTGTGAGGCTGCTCCGGGATATGGGACATGTGCTGTGTGAGGCTGCTCCGGGAGATGGGACGTGTGCTGTGTGATCCACTCCAGGAGATGGAGCACGTGCAGTGTGTGGGTCCTCTGGGGGATGGGACAGGTGCTGTGTGAGGGTCCTCCGGGAGATGGGACATGTGCTGTTAGGGTCCTCCGGGAGATGGGACATATGCTGTGTGAGGGTACACCAGGAGATGGGACATGTGTTGTGCGAGGGTCCTCCGGGAGATGGGACATGTGCTGTGTGAGGGTCCTCTGGGAGATGGGTCGTGTGCTGTGTGAGCCCCTCCAGGAGATGGGACATGTTCTCTGTGAGCCCCTCCGGGAGTCGGGACATGTGCTGTGTGAGCCCCTCCGGGAGATGGGACATGTGCTGTGTGAGGCTGCTCCGGGAGATGGGACATGTGCTATGTGAGGCTGCTCCGGGAGATGGGACATGTGCTGTGTGAGGCCCTCCTGGAGATGGGACATGTGCTGTGTGAGGCTGATCCGGGAGATGGTGTGTGAGGCTGCTCCGGGAGATGGGACATGTGCTGTGTGAGGCTGCTCCGGGAGATGGGACATGTGCTGTGTGAGGCTGCTCCAGGAGATGGGAAATGTGCTGTGTGAGGCTGCTCTGGGAAATGGGACATGTGCTGTGTGAACCCCTCCGGGAGATTGGACATGTGCTGTGTGAGCGCCCCTCCGGGAGATGGGGCATGTGCTGTTTGAGGGTCCTCCAGGAGATGTGACATTAGCAGTGTGAGCACCCCTCCGGTAGATGGGACATGTGTAGTGTGTGGCTCCTCTGGGGGATGGGACAGGTGTTGTGTGAAGGTCCTCCGGGAGATGGGACATGTGCTGTTATGGTCCTCCGGGAGATGGGACATATGCTGTGTGAGGGTACACCAGGAGATGGGACATGTGCTGTGTGAGGGTCCTCCGGGAGATGGGACATGTGTTGTGCGAGGGTCCTCCGGGAGATGGGACATGTGCTGTGTGAGGGTCCTCTGGGAGATGGGTCGTGTGCTGTGTGAGCCCCTCCAGGAGATGGGACATGTGCTCTGTGAGCCCCTCCGGGAGTCGGGACATGTGCTGTGTGAGCCCCTCCGGGAGATGGGACATGTGCTGTGTGAGGCTGCTCCGGGAGATGGGACATGTGGTGTGTGACGGTCCTCCGGGAGATGGGACGTGTGCTGTGTGATCCACTCCAGGAGATGGGGCATGTGCAGTGTGTGGCTCCTCTGGGGGATGGGACAGGTGCTGTGTGAGGGTCCTCCGGGAGATGGGACATGTGCTGTTAGGGTCCTCCGGGAGATGGGGCATGTGCTGTGTGAGGGTCCTCTGGGAGATGGGGCGTGTGCTGTGTGAGCCCCACCAGGAGATGGGACATGTGCTGTGTGAGCCCATCCGGGAGACGGGACATGTGCTGTGTGAGCCCCTCCCTGGAGATGGGACATGTGCTGTGTGAGGCTGCTCCGGGAGATGGTGTGTGAGGCTGCTCTGGGAGACGGGACATGTGCTGTGTGAGCCCCTCCGAGAGATGGGACATGTGCTGTGTGTGGCTGCTCCGGGGGATGGGACATGTGGTGTGTGACGGTCCTCCAGGAGATGGGACGTGTGCAGTGTGATCCACTCCAGGAGATGGGACATGTGCTCTGTGAGCCCCTCCAGGAAACGGGACATGTGCTGTGTGAGCCCCTCCGAGAGATGGGACATGTGCTGTTTGAGCCACTCCGGTAGATTGGACATGTGCTGTGTGAGGGTCCTCCGGGAGCTGGGACATGTGCTGCGTGAGGGTCCTCCGGGAGATGGGACATGTGCTGTGTTAGCCCCTACGGGAGATGGGACATGTGCTGTGTGAGGGTACTCCGGAAGATGGGATATGTGTTGCGTGAGGGTCCTCTGGGAGGTGGGACATGTACTTTGTGAGCCCCTCCGGGAGATGGGACATGTGCTGTGTGAGGGTACTCCGGGAGATGGGACATGTGCTGTGTGAGCCCCTCGGGGAGATGGGAGCTGTGCTGTGTGAGGGTCCTCCGGGAGATGGGACATGTGCTGTGAGGGTTCTCCGGGAGATAGGACATGTGCTGTGTGAGGGTCCTCCAGGAGATGGGGCATGTGCTGTGTGAGGGTCCTCCGGGAGATGGGACATGTGCTGTGTGAGCCCATCCGGGAGACGGGACATGTGCTGTGTGAGCCCCTCCTGGAGATGGGACATGTGCTGTGTGAGGCAGCTCCGGGAGATGGGACATGTGCTGTGTGAGGCTGCTCCGGGAGATGGGACATGTGCTGTGTGAGGCTGCTCCAGGAGATGGGACATGTACTGTGTGAGGCTGCTCTGGGAAATGGGACATGTGCTGTGTGAGGCTGCTCCGGGAGATGGGACAAGTGCTGTGTGAGGCTGCTCCGGGAGATGGGACATGTGCTGTGTGAGGCTGCTCCAGGAGATGGGACGTGTGCTGGGTGATCCACTCCAGGAGATGGGGCACGTGCAGTGTGTGGGTCCTCTGGGGGATGGGACAGGTGCTGTGTGAGGGTCCTCCGTGAGATGGGACATGTGCTGTTATGGTCCTCCGGGAGATGGGACATATGCTGTGTGAGGGTACACGAGGAGATGGGACATGTGCTGTGTGAGGGTCCTCCGGGAGATGGGACATGTGCTGTGTGAGGGTCCTCTGGGAGATGGGTCGTGTGCTGTGTGAGCCCCTCCAGGAGATGGGACATATGCTCTGTGAGCCCCTCCGGGAGTCGCGACATGTGCTGTGTGAGCCACTCCGGGAGATGGGACATGTGCTGTGTGAGGCTGCTCCGGGAGATGGGACATGTGGTGTGTGACGGTCCTCCGGGAGATGGGACGTGTGCTGTGTGATCCACTCCAGGAGATGGGGCATGTGCAGTGTGTGGCTCCTCTGGGGGATGGGACAGGTGCTGTGTGAGGGTCCTCCGGGAGATGGGACATGTGCTGTTAGGGTCCTCCGGGAGATGGGGCATGTGCTGTGTGAGGGTCCTCTGGGAGATGGGGCGTGTGCTGTGTGAGCCCCACCAGGAGATGGGACATGTGCTGTGTGAGCCCATCCGGGAGACGGGACATGTGCTGTGTGAGCCCCTCCCTGGAGATGGGACATGTGCTGTGTGAGGCTGCTCCGGGAGATGGTGTGTGAGGCTGCTCTGGGAGACGGGACATGTGCTGTGTGAGCCCCTCCGAGAGATGGGACATGTGCTGTGTGAGGCTGCTCCGGGGGATGGGACATGTGGTGTGTGACGGTCCTCCGGGAGATGGGACGTGTGCTGTGTGATCCACTCCAGGAGATGGGACATGTGCTCTGTGAGCCCCTCCAGGAAACGGGACATGTGCTGTGTGAGCCCCTCCGAGAGATGGGACATGTGCTGTTTGAGCCACTCCGGTAGATTGGACATGTGCTGTGTGAGGGTCCTCCGGGAGCTGGGACATGTGCTGCGTGAGGGTCCTCCGGGAGATGGGACATGTGCTGTGTTAGCCCCTCCGGGAGATGGGACATGTGCTGTGTGAGGGTACTCCGGGAGATGGGACATGTGCTGTGTGAGCCCCTCGGGGAGATGGGACATGTACTTTGTGAGCGTCCTCAGGGAGATTGGACATGTGCTGTGTGAGGGTCCTCCGGGAGATGGGACATGTGCTGTGAGGGTTCTCCGGGAGATAGGACATGTGCTGTGTGAGGGTCCTCCGGGAGATGGGGCATGTGCTGTGTGAGGGTCCTCCGGGAGATGGGACATGTGCTGTGTGAGCCCATCCGGGAGACGGGACATGTGCTATGTGAGCCCCTCCTGGAGATGGGACATGTGCTGTGTGAGGCTGCTCCGGGAGATGGTGTGTGAGGCAGCTCCGGGAGATGGGACATGTGCTGTGTGAGGCTGCTCCGGGAGATGGGACATGTGCTGTGTGAGGCTGCTCCAGGAGATGGGAAATGTGCTGTGTGAGGCTGCTCTGGGAAATGGGACATGTGCTGTGAGAGCCCTTCCGGGAGATGGGACATGTCCTGTGAGAGCCATTGCGGGAGATGGGACATGTGCTCTGTCAGCCCCTCCGGGAAATGGGACATGTGCTGCGTCAGCCCCCCCGGGAGATGGGACATGTGCTGTGTGAGGCTGCTCCGGGAGATGGTACATGTGCTGTGTGAGGGTCCTCCTGGAGATGGGACATGTGCTGTGAGGGTTCTCCAGGAGATGGGGCATGTGCTGTTTGAGGGTCCTCCAGGAGATGTGACATTAGCAGTGTGACCACCCCTCCGGTAGATGGGACATGTGTAGTGTGTGGCTCCTCTGGTGGATGGGACAGGTGTTGTGTGAAGGTCCTCCGGGAGATGGGACATGTGCTGTGTGAGCCCCTCCGGGAGATGGGACATGTGCTGTGTGAGGCTGCTCCGGGAGATGGTACATGTGCTGTGTGAGGCTGCTCCGGGAGATGGGACATGTGCTGTGTGAGGCTGCTCCGGGAGATGGGACGTGTGCTGTGTGATCAACTCCAGGAGATGGGGCACGTGCAGTGTGTGGGTCCTCTGGGGGATGGGACAGGTGCTGTGTGAGGGTCCTCCGGGAGATGGGACATGTGCTGTGTGAGGCTGCTCCAGGAGATGGGAAATGTGCTGTGTGAGGCTGCTCTGGGAAATGGGACATGTGCTGTGTGAACCCCTCCGGGAGATTGGACATGTGCTGTGTGAGCGGCCCTCCGGGAGATGGGGCATGTGCTGTTTGAGGGTCCTCCAGGAGATGTGACATTAGCAGTGTGAGCAACCCTCCGGTAGATGGGACATGTGTAGTGTGTGGCTCCTCTGGGGGATGGGACAGGTGTTGTGTGAGGCTGCTCCGGGAGATGGGACATGTGCTGTGTGAGGCTGCTCCAGGAGATGGGACATGTGCTGTGTGAGGGTCCTCCTGGAGATGGGACATGTGCTGTGAGGGTTCTCCGGGAGATAGGACATGTGCTGTGTGAAGGTCCTCCGGGAGATGGGGCATATGCTGTGTGAGAGTCCTCTGGGAGATGGGTCGTGTGCTGTGTGAGCCCCTCCAGGAGATGGGACATGTGCTGTGTGAGCCACTCCGGGAGATGGGACATGTGCTGTGTGAGCCCCTCCGGGAGATGGGACATGTGCTGTGTGAGGCTGCTCCGGGAGATGGGACATGTGCTGTGTGAGGCTGCTCCGGGAGATGGGACATGTGGTGTGTGACGGTCCTCCGGGAGATGGGACGTGTGCTGTGTGATCCACTCCAGGAGATGGGGCATGTGCAGTGTGTGGCTCCTCTGGGGGATGGGACAGGTGCTGTGTGAGGGTCCTCCGGGAGATGGGACATATGCTGTTAGGGTCCTCCGGGAGATGGGGCATGTGCTGTATGAGGGTCCTCTGGGAGATGGGGCGTGTGCTGTGTGAGCCCCTCCAGGAGATGGGACATGTGCTGTGAGCCCATCCGGGAGACGGGACATGTGCTGTGTGAGCCCCTCCCTGGAGATGGGACATGTGCTGTGTGATCCACTCCAGGAGATGGGGCACGTGCAGTGTGTGGGTCCTCTGGGGGATGGGACAGGTGCTGTGTGAGAGTCCTCCGGGAGATGGGACATGTGCTGTTACGGTCCTCCGGGAGATGGGACATATGCTGTGTGAGGGAACACCAAGAGATGGGACATGTGCTGTGTGAGCCCATCCGGGAGACGGGACATGTGCTGTGTGAGCCCCTCCTGGAGATGGGACATGTGCTGTGTGAGGCTGCTCCGGGAGATGGTGTGTGAGGCTGCTCCGGGAGATGGGACATGTGCTGTGTGAGGCTGCTCCGGGAGATGGGACATGTGCTGTGTGAGGCTGCTCCAGGAGATGGGAAATGTGCTGTGTGAGGCTGCTCTGGGAAATGGGACATGTGCTGTGTGAACCCCTCCGGGAGATTGGACATGTGCTGTGTGCGCGCCCCTCCGGGAGATGGGGCATGTGCTGTTTGAGGGTCCTCCAGGAGATGTGACATTAGCAGTGTGAGCACCCCTCCGGTAGATGGGACATGTGTAGTGTGTGGCTCCTCTGGGGGATGGGACAGGTGTTGTGTGAAGGTCCTCCGGGAGATGGGACATGTGCTGTGTGAGCCCCTCCGGGAGATGGGACATGTGCTGTGTGAGGCTGCTCCGGGAGATGGTACATGTGCTGTGTGAGGCTGCTCCGGGAGATGGGACATGTGCTGTGTGAGGCTGCTCCGGGAGATGGGACATGTGCTGTGTGAGGCTGCTCCGGGAGATGGGACGTGTGCTGTGTGATCCACTCCAGGAGATGGGGCACGTGCAGTGTGTGGGTCCTCTGGGGGATGGGACAGGTGCTGTGTGAGGGTCCTCCGGGAGATGGGACATGTGCTGTTATGGTCCTCCGGGAGATGGGACATATGCTGTGTGAGGGTACACCAGGAGATGGGACATGTGCTGTGTGAGGGTCCTCCGGGAGATGGGACATGTGTTGTGTGAGGGTCCTCCGGGAGATGGGACATGTGCTGTGTGAGGGTCCTCTGGGAGATGGGTCGTGTGCTGTGTGAGCCCCTCCAGGAGATGGGACATGTGCTCTGTGAGCCCCTCCGGGAGTCGGGACATCTGCTGTGTGAGCCCCTCCGGGAGATGGGACATGTGCTGTGTGAGGCTGCTCCGGGAGATGGGACATGTGGTGTGTGACGGTCCTCCGGGAGATGGGACGTGTGCTGTGTGATCCACTCCAGGAGATGGGGCATGTGCAGTGTGTGGCTCCTCTGGGGGATGGGACAGGTGCTGTGTGAGGGTCCTCCGGGAGATGGGACATGTGCTGTTAGGGTCCTCCGGGAGATGGGGCATGTGCTGTGTGAGGGTCCTCTGGGAGATGGGGCGTGTGCTGTGTGAGCCCCACCAGGAGATGGGACATGTGCTGTGTGAGCCCATCCGGGAGACGGGACATGTGCTGTGTGAGCCCCTCCCTGGAGATGGGACATGTGCTGTGTGAGGCTGCTCCGGGAGATGGTGTGTGAGGCTGCTCTGGGAGACGGGACATGTGCTGTGTGAGCCCCTCCGAGAGATGGGACATGTGCTGTGTGTGGCTGCTCCGGGGGATGGGACATGTGGTGTGTGACGGTCCTCCAGGAGATGGGACGTGTGCAGTGTGATCCACTCCAGGAGATGGGACATGTGCTCTGTGAGCCCCTCCAGGAAACGGGACATGTGCTGTGTGAGCCCCTCCGAGAGATGGGACATGTGCTGTTTGAGCCACTCCGGTAGATTGGACATGTGCTCTGTGAGGGTCCTCCGGGAGCTGGGACATGTGCTGCGTGAGGGTCCTCCGGGAGATGGGACATGTGCTGTGTTAGCCCCTACGGGAGATGGGACATGTGCTGTGTGAGGGTACTCCGGAAGATGGGATATTTGTTGCGTGAGGGTCCTCTGGGAGGTGGGACATGTACTTTGTGAGCCCCTCCGGGAGATGGGACATGTGCTGTGTGAGGGTACTCCGGGAGATGGGACATGTGCTGTGTGAGCCCCTCGGGGAGATGGGAGCTGTGCTGTGTGAGGGTCCTCAGGGAGATTGGACATGTGCTGTGTGAGGGTCCTCCGGGAGATGGGACATGTGCTGTGAGGGTTCTCCGGGAGATAGGACATGTGCTGTGTGAGGGTCCTCCGGGAGATGGGGCATGTGCTGTGTGAGGGTCCTCCGGGAGATGGGACATGTGCTGTGTGAGCCCATCCGGGAGACGGGACATGTGCTGTGTGAGCCCCTCCTGGAGATGGGACATGTGCTGTGTGAGGCAGCTCCGGGAGATGGGACATGTGCTGTGTGAGGCTGCTCCGGGAGATGGGACATGTGCTGTGTGAGGCTGCTCCAGGAGATGGGACATGTGCTGTGTGAGGCTGCTCTGGGAAATGGGACATGTGCTGTGTGAGGCTGCTCCGGGAGATGGGACATGTGCTGTGTGAGGCTGCTCCGGGAGATGGGACATGTGCTGTGTGAGGCTGCTCCAGGAGATGGGACGTGTGCTGGGTGATCCACTCCAGGAGATGGGGCACGTGCAGTGTGTGGGTCCTCTGGGGGATGGGACAGGTGCTGTGTGAGGGTCCTCCGTGAGATGGGACATGTGCTGTTATGGTCCTCCGGGAGATGGGACATATGCTGTGTGAGGGTACACGAGGAGATGGGACATGTGCTGTGTGAGGGTCCTCCGGGAGATGGGACATGTGCTGTGTGAGGGTCCTCTGGGAGATGGGTCGTGTGCTGTGTGAGCCCCTCCAAGAGATGGGACATATGCTCTGTGAGCCCCTCCGGGAGTCGCGACATGTGCTGTGTGAGCCACTCCGGGAGATGGGACATGTGCTGTGTGAGGCTGCTCCGGGAGATGGGACATGTGGTGTGTGACGGTCCTCCGGGAGATGGGACGTGTGCTGTGTGATCCACTCCAGGAGATGGGGCATGTGCAGTGTGTGGCTCCTCTGGGGGATGGGACAGGTGCTGTGTGAGGGTCCTCCGGGAGATGGGACATGTGCTGTTAGGGTCCTCCGGGAGATGGGGCATGTGCTGTGTGAGGGTCCTCTGGGAGATGGGGCGTGTGCTGTGTGAGCCCCACCAGGAGATGGGACATGTGCTGTGTGAGCCCATCCGGGAGACGGGACATGTGCTGTGTGAGCCCCTCCCTGGAGATGGGACATGTGCTGTGTGAGGCTGCTCCGGGAGATGGTGTGTGAGGCTGCTCTGGGAGACGGGACATGTGCTGTGTGAGCCCCTCCGAGAGATGGGACATGTGCTGTGTGAGGCTGCTCCGGGGGATGGGACATGTGGTGTGTGACGGTCCTCCGGCAGATGGGACGTGTGCTGTGTGATCCACTCCAGGAGATGGGACATGTGCTCTGTGAGCACCTCCAGGAAACGGGACATGTGCTGTGTGAGCCCCTCCGAGAGATGGGACATGTGCTGTTTGAGCCACTCCGGTAGATTGGACATGTGCTGTGTGAGGCTGCTCCGGGAGATGGGACATGTGCTGTGTGAGGCTGCTCCAGGAGATGGGACATGTACTGTGTGAGGCTGCTCTGGGAAATGGGACATGTGCTGTGTGAGGCTGCTCCGGGAGATGGGACAAGTGCTGTGTGAGGCTGCTCCGGGAGATGGGACATGTGCTGTGTGAGGCTGCTCCAGGAGATGGGACGTGTGCTGGGTGATCCACTCCAGGAGATGGGGCACGTGCAGTGTGTGGGTCCTCTGGGGGATGGGACAGGTGCTGTGTGAGGGTCCTCCGTGAGATGGGACATGTGCTGTTATGGTCCTCCGGGAGATGGGACATATGCTGTGTGAGGGTACACGAGGAGATGGGACATGTGCTGTGTGAGGGTCCTCCGGGAGATGGGACATGTGCTGTGTGAGGGTCCTCTGGGAGATGGGTCGTGTGCTGTGTGAGCCCCTCCAGGAGATGGGACATATGCTCTGTGAGCCCCTCCGGGAGTCGCGACATGTGCTGTGTGAGCCACTCCGGGAGATGGGACATGTGCTGTGTGAGGCTGCTCCGGGAGATGGGACATGTGGTGTGTGACGGTCCTCCGGGAGATGGGACGTGTGCTGTGTGATCCACTCCAGGAGATGGGGCATGTGCAGTGTGTGGCTCCTCTGGGGGATGGGACAGGTGCTGTGTGAGGGTCCTCCGGGAGATGGGACATGTGCTGTTAGGGTCCTCCGGGAGATGGGGCATGTGCTGTGTGAGGGTCCTCTGGGAGATGGGGCGTGTGCTGTGTGAGCCCCACCAGGAGATGGGACATGTGCTGTGTGAGCCCATCCGGGAGACGGGACATGTGCTGTGTGAGCCCCTCCCTGGAGATGGGACATGTGCTGTGTGAGGCTGCTCCGGGAGATGGTGTGTGAGGCTGCTCTGGGAGACGGGACATGTGCTGTGTGAGCCCCTCCGAGAGATGGGACATGTGCTGTGTGAGGCTGCTCCGGGGGATGGGACATGTGGTGTGTGACGGTCCTCCGGGAGATGGGACGTGTGCTGTGTGATCCACTCCAGGAGATGGGACATGTGCTCTGTGAGCCCCTCCAGGAAACGGGACATGTGCTGTGTGAGCCCCTCCGAGAGATGGGACATGTGCTGTTTGAGCCACTCCGGTAGATTGGACATGTGCTGTGTGAGGGTCCTCCGGGAGCTGGGACATGTGCTGCGTGAGGGTCCTCCGGGAGATGGGACATGTGCTGTGTTAGCCCCTCCGGGAGATGGGACATGTGCTGTGTGAGGGTACTCCGGGAGATGGGACATGTGCTGTGTGAGCCCCTCGGGGAGATGGGACATGTACTTTGTGAGCGTCCTCAGGGAGATTGGACATGTGCTGTGTGAGGGTCCTCCGGGAGATGGGACATGTGCTGTGAGGGTTCTCCGGGAGATAGGACATGTGCTGTGTGAGGGTCCTCCGGGAGATGGGGCATGTGCTGTGTGAGGGTCCTCCGGGAGATGGGACATGTGCTGTGTGAGCCCATCCGGGAGACGGGACATGTGCTATGTGAGCCCCTCCTGGAGATGGGACATGTGCTGTGTGAGGCTGCTCCGGGAGATGGTGTGTGAGGCAGCTCCGGGAGATGGGACATGTGCTGTGTGAGGCTGCTCCGGGAGATGGGACATGTGCTGTGTGAGGCTGCTCCAGGAGATGGGAAATGTGCTGTGTGAGGCTGCTCTGGGAAATGGGACATGTGCTGTGAGAGCCCTTCCGGGAGATGGGACATGTCCTGTGAGAGCCATTGCGGGAGATGGGACATGTGCTCTGTCAGCCCCTCCGGGAAATGGGACATGTGCTGCGTCAGCCCCCCCGGGAGATGGGACATGTGCTGTGTGAGGCTGCTCCGGGAGATGGTACATGTGCTGTGTGAGGGTCCTCCTGGAGATGGGACATGTGCTGTGAGGGTTCTCCAGGAGATGGGGCATGTGCTGTTTGAGGGTCCTCCAGGAGATGTGACATTAGCAGTGTGACCACCCCTCCGGTAGATGGGACATGTGTAGTGTGTGGCTCCTCTGGTGGATGGGACAGGTGTTGTGTGAAGGTCCTCCGGGAGATGGGACATGTGCTGTGTGAGCCCCTCCGGGAGATGGGACATGTGCTGTGTGAGGCTGCTCCGGGAGATGGTACATGTGCTGTGTGAGGCTGCTCCGGGAGATGGGACATGTGCTGTGTGAGGCTGCTCCGGGAGATGGGACGTGTGCTGTGTGATCAACTCCAGGAGATGGGGCACGTGCAGTGTGTGGGTCCTCTGGGGGATGGGACAGGTGCTGTGTGAGGGTCCTCCGGGAGATGGGACATGTGCTGTGTGAGGCTGCTCCAGGAGATGGGAAATGTGCTGTGTGAGGCTGCTCTGGGAAATGGGACATGTGCTGTGTGAACCCCTCCGGGAGATTGGACATGTGCTGTGTGAGCGGCCCTCCGGGAGATGGGGCATGTGCTGTTTGAGGGTCCTCCAGGAGATGTGACATTAGCAGTGTGAGCAACCCTCCGGTAGATGGGACATGTGTAGTGTGTGGCTCCTCTGGGGGATGGGACAGGTGTTGTGTGAGGCTGCTCCGGGAGATGGGACATGTGCTGTGTGAGGCTGCTCCAGGAGATGGGACATGTGCTGTGTGAGGGTCCTCCTGGAGATGGGACATGTGCTGTGAGGGTTCTCCGGGAGATAGGACATGTGCTGTGTGAAGGTCCTCCGGGAGATGGGGCATATGCTGTGTGAGAGTCCTCTGGGAGATGGGTCGTGTGCTGTGTGAGCCCCTCCAGGAGATGGGACATGTGCTGTGTGAGCCACTCCGGGAGATGGGACATGTGCTGTGTGAGCCCCTCCGGGAGATGGGACATGTGCTGTGTGAGGCTGCTCCGGGAGATGGGACATGTGCTGTGTGAGGCTGCTCCGGGAGATGGGACATGTGGTGTGTGACGGTCCTCCGGGAGATGGGACGTGTGCTGTGTGATCCACTCCAGGAGATGGGGCATGTGCAGTGTGTGGCTCCTCTGGGGGATGGGACAGGTGCTGTGTGAGGGTCCTCCGGGAGATGGGACATATGCTGTTAGGGTCCTCCGGGAGATGGGGCATGTGCTGTATGAGGGTCCTCTGGGAGATGGGGCGTGTGCTGTGTGAGCCCCTCCAGGAGATGGGACATGTGCTGTGAGCCCATCCGGGAGACGGGACATGTGCTGTGTGAGCCCCTCCCTGGAGATGGGACATGTGCTGTGTGATCCACTCCAGGAGATGGGGCACGTGCAGTGTGTGGGTCCTCTGGGGGATGGGACAGGTGCTGTGTGAGAGTCCTCCGGGAGATGGGACATGTGCTGTTACGGTCCTCCGGGAGATGGGACATATGCTGTGTGAGGGAACACCAAGAGATGGGACATGTGCTGTGTGAGCCCATCCGGGAGACGGGACATGTGCTGTGTGAGCCCCTCCTGGAGATGGGACATGTGCTGTGTGAGGCTGCTCCGGGAGATGGTGTGTGAGGCTGCTCCGGGAGATGGGACATGTGCTGTGTGAGGCTGCTCCGGGAGATGGGACATGTGCTGTGTGAGGCTGCTCCAGGAGATGGGAAATGTGCTGTGTGAGGCTGCTCTGGGAAATGGGACATGTGCTGTGTGAACCCCTCCGGGAGATTGGACATGTGCTGTGTGCGCGCCCCTCCGGGAGATGGGGCATGTGCTGTTTGAGGGTCCTCCAGGAGATGTGACATTAGCAGTGTGAGCACCCCTCCGGTAGATGGGACATGTGTAGTGTGTGGCTCCTCTGGGGGATGGGACAGGTGTTGTGTGAAGGTCCTCCGGGAGATGGGACATGTGCTGTGTGAGCCCCTCCGGGAGATGGGACATGTGCTGTGTGAGGCTGCTCCGGGAGATGGTACATGTGCTGTGTGAGGCTGCTCCGGGAGATGGGACATGTGCTGTGTGAGGCTGCTCCGGGAGATGGGACATGTGCTGTGTGAGGCTGCTCCGGGAGATGGGACGTGTGCTGTGTGATCCACTCCAGGAGATGGGGCACGTGCAGTGTGTGGGTCCTCTGGGGGATGGGACAGGTGCTGTGTGAGGGTCCTCCGGGAGATGGGACATGTGCTGTTATGGTCCTCCGGGAGATGGGACATATGCTGTGTGAGGGTACACCAGGAGATGGGACATGTGCTGTGTGAGGGTCCTCCGGGAGATGGGACATGTGTTGTGTGAGGGTCCTCCGGGAGATGGGACATGTGCTGTGTGAGGGTCCTCTGGGAGATGGGTCGTGTGCTGTGTGAGCCCCTCCAGGAGATGGGACATGTGCTCTGTGAGCCCCTCCGGGAGTCGGGACATCTGCTGTGTGAGCCCCTCCGGGAGATGGGACATGTGCTGTGTGAGGCTGCTCCGGGAGATGGGACATGTGGTGTGTGACGGTCCTCCGGGAGATGGGACGTGTGCTGTGTGATCCACTCCAGGAGATGGGGCATGTGCAGTGTGTGGCTCCTCTGGGGGATGGGACAGGTGCTGTGTGAGGGTCCTCCGGGAGATGGGACATGTGCTGTTAGGGTCCTCCGGGAGATGGGGCATGTGCTGTGTGAGGGTCCTCTGGGAGATGGGGCGTGTGCTGTGTGAGCCCCACCAGGAGATGGGACATGTGCTGTGTGAGCCCATCCGGGAGACGGGACATGTGCTGTGTGAGCCCCTCCCTGGAGATGGGACATGTGCTGTGTGAGGCTGCTCCGGGAGATGGTGTGTGAGGCTGCTCTGGGAGACGGGACATGTGCTGTGTGAGCCCCTCCGAGAGATGGGACATGTGCTGTGTGTGGCTGCTCCGGGGGATGGGACATGTGGTGTGTGACGGTCCTCCAGGAGATGGGACGTGTGCAGTGTGATCCACTCCAGGAGATGGGACATGTGCTCTGTGAGCCCCTCCAGGAAACGGGACATGTGCTGTGTGAGCCCCTCCGAGAGATGGGACATGTGCTGTTTGAGCCACTCCGGTAGATTGGACATGTGCTCTGTGAGGGTCCTCCGGGAGCTGGGACATGTGCTGCGTGAGGGTCCTCCGGGAGATGGGACATGTGCTGTGTTAGCCCCTACGGGAGATGGGACATGTGCTGTGTGAGGGTACTCCGGAAGATGGGATATTTGTTGCGTGAGGGTCCTCTGGGAGGTGGGACATGTACTTTGTGAGCCCCTCCGGGAGATGGGACATGTGCTGTGTGAGGGTACTCCGGGAGATGGGACATGTGCTGTGTGAGCCCCTCGGGGAGATGGGAGCTGTGCTGTGTGAGGGTCCTCAGGGAGATTGGACATGTGCTGTGTGAGGGTCCTCCGGGAGATGGGACATGTGCTGTGAGGGTTCTCCGGGAGATAGGACATGTGCTGTGTGAGGGTCCTCCGGGAGATGGGGCATGTGCTGTGTGAGGGTCCTCCGGGAGATGGGACATGTGCTGTGTGAGCCCATCCGGGAGACGGGACATGTGCTGTGTGAGCCCCTCCTGGAGATGGGACATGTGCTGTGTGAGGCAGCTCCGGGAGATGGGACATGTGCTGTGTGAGGCTGCTCCGGGAGATGGGACATGTGCTGTGTGAGGCTGCTCCAGGAGATGGGACATGTGCTGTGTGAGGCTGCTCTGGGAAATGGGACATGTGCTGTGTGAGGCTGCTCCGGGAGATGGGACATGTGCTGTGTGAGGCTGCTCCGGGAGATGGGACATGTGCTGTGTGAGGCTGCTCCAGGAGATGGGACGTGTGCTGGGTGATCCACTCCAGGAGATGGGGCACGTGCAGTGTGTGGGTCCTCTGGGGGATGGGACAGGTGCTGTGTGAGGGTCCTCCGTGAGATGGGACATGTGCTGTTATGGTCCTCCGGGAGATGGGACATATGCTGTGTGAGGGTACACGAGGAGATGGGACATGTGCTGTGTGAGGGTCCTCCGGGAGATGGGACATGTGCTGTGTGAGGGTCCTCTGGGAGATGGGTCGTGTGCTGTGTGAGCCCCTCCAAGAGATGGGACATATGCTCTGTGAGCCCCTCCGGGAGTCGCGACATGTGCTGTGTGAGCCACTCCGGGAGATGGGACATGTGCTGTGTGAGGCTGCTCCGGGAGATGGGACATGTGGTGTGTGACGGTCCTCCGGGAGATGGGACGTGTGCTGTGTGATCCACTCCAGGAGATGGGGCATGTGCAGTGTGTGGCTCCTCTGGGGGATGGGACAGGTGCTGTGTGAGGGTCCTCCGGGAGATGGGACATGTGCTGTTAGGGTCCTCCGGGAGATGGGGCATGTGCTGTGTGAGGGTCCTCTGGGAGATGGGGCGTGTGCTGTGTGAGCCCCACCAGGAGATGGGACATGTGCTGTGTGAGCCCATCCGGGAGACGGGACATGTGCTGTGTGAGCCCCTCCCTGGAGATGGGACATGTGCTGTGTGAGGCTGCTCCGGGAGATGGTGTGTGAGGCTGCTCTGGGAGACGGGACATGTGCTGTGTGAGCCCCTCCGAGAGATGGGACATGTGCTGTGTGAGGCTGCTCCGGGGGATGGGACATGTGGTGTGTGACGGTCCTCCGGCAGATGGGACGTGTGCTGTGTGATCCACTCCAGGAGATGGGACATGTGCTCTGTGAGCACCTCCAGGAAACGGGACATGTGCTGTGTGAGCCCCTCCGAGAGATGGGACATGTGCTGTTTGAGCCACTCCGGTAGATTGGACATGTGCTGTGTGAGGGTCCTCCGGGAGCTGGGACATGTGCTGCGTGAGGGTCCTCCGGGAGATGGGACATGTGCTGTGTTAGCCCCTCCGGGAGATGGGACATGTGCTGTGTGAGGGTACTCCGGGAGATGGGACATGTGCTGTGTGAGCCCCTCGGGGAGATGGGACATGTACTTTGTGAGCGTCCTCAGGGAGATTGGACATGTGCTGTGTGAGGGTCCTCCGGGAGATGGGACATGTGCTGTGAGGGTTCTCCGGGAGATAGGACATGTGCTGTGTGAGGGTCCTCCGGGAGATGGGGCATGTGCTGTGTGAGGGTCCTCCGGGAGATGGGACATGTGCTGTGTGAGCCCATCCGGGAGACGGGACATGTGCTATGTGAGCCCCTCCTGGAGATGGGACATGTGCTGTGTGAGGCTGCTCCGGGAGATGGTGTGTGAGGCAGCTCCGGGAGATGGGACATGTGCTGTGTGAGGCTGCTCCGGGAGATGGGACATGTGCTGTGTGAGGCTGCTCCAGGAGATGGGAAATGTGCTGTGTGAGGCTGCTCTGGGAAATGGGACATGTGCTGTGAGAGCCCTTCCGGGAGATGGGACATGTCCTGTGAGAGCCATTGCGGGAGATGGGACATGTGCTCTGTCAGCCCCTCCGAGAAATGGGACATGTGCTGCGTCAGCCCCCCCGGGAGATGGGACATGTGCTGTGTGAGGCTGCTCCGGGAGATGGTACATGTGCTGTGTGAGGGTCCTCCTGGAGATGGGACATGTGCTGTGAGGGTTCTCCAGGAGATGGGGCATGTGCTGTTTGAGGGTCCTCCAGGAGATGTGACATTAGCAGTGTGACCACCCCTCCGGTAGATGGGACATGTGTAGTGTGTGGCTCCTCTGGGGGATGGGACAGGTGTTGTGTGAAGGTCCTCCGGGAGATGGGACATGTGCTGTGTGAGCCCCTCCGGGAGATGGGACATGTGCTGTGTGAGGCTGCTCCGGGAGATGGTACATGTGCTGTGTGAGGCTGCTCCGGGAGATGGGACATGTGCTGTGTGAGGCTGCTCCGGGAGATGGGACGTGTGCTGTGTGATCAACTCCAGGAGATGGGGCACGTGCAGTGTGTGGGTCCTCTGGGGGATGGGACAGGTGCTGTGTGAGGGTCCTCCGGGAGATGGGACATGTGCTGTGTGAGGCTGCTCCGGGAGATGGGACATGTGCTGTGTGAGGCTGCTCCAGGAGATGGGAAATGTGCTGTGTGAAGCTGCTCTGGGAAATGGGACATGTGCTGTGTGAACCCCTCCGGGAGATTGGACATGTGCTGTGTGAGCGGCCCTCCGGGAGATGGGGCATGTGCTGTTTGAGGGTCCTCCAGGAGATGTGACATTAGCAGTGTGAGCAACCCTCCGGTAGATGGGACATGTGTAGTGTGTGGCTCCTCTGGGGGATGGGACATGTGCTGTGTGAGCCCCTCCGAGAGATGGGACATGTGCTGTGTGAGGCTGCTCCGGGGGATGGGACATGTGGTGTGTGACGGTCCTCCGGGAGATGGGACGTGTGCTGTGTGATCCACTCCGGGAGCTGGGACATGTGCTGCGTGAGGGTCCTCCGGGAGATGGGACATGTGCTGTGTTAGCCCCTCCGGGAGATGGGACATGTGCTGTGTGAGGGTACTCCGGGAGATGGGACATGTGCTTTGTGAGCCCCTCGGGGAGATGGGACATGTACTTTGTGAGCGTCCTCAGGGAGATTGGACATGTGCTGTGTGAGGGTCCTCCGGGAGATGGGACATGTGCTGTGAGGGTTCTCCGGGAGATAGGACATGTGCTGTGTGAGGGTCCTCCGGGAGATGGGGCATGTGCTGTGTGAGGGTCCTCCGGGAGATGGGACATGTGCTGTGTGAGCCCATCCGGGAGACGGGACATGTGCTGTGTGAGGCTGCTCCGGGAGATGGTGTGTGAGGCAGCTCCGGGAGATGGGACATGTGCTGTGTGAGGCTGCTCCGGGAGATGGGACATGTGCTGTGTGAGGCTGCTCCAGGAGAT
This sequence comes from Pristiophorus japonicus, assembly GCF_044704955.1. Taxonomy (NCBI): domain Eukaryota; kingdom Metazoa; phylum Chordata; class Chondrichthyes; family Pristiophoridae; genus Pristiophorus; species Pristiophorus japonicus. Next base: position 193,004 of record NW_027254582.1, read on the forward strand.
GGGACATGTGCTGTGTGAGGCTGCTCTGGGAAATGGGACATGTGCTGTGTGAGGCTGCTCCGGGAGATGGGACATGTGCTGTGTGAGGCTGCTCCGGGAGATGGGACATGTGCTGTGTGAGGCTGCTCCAGGAGATGGGACGTGTGCTGGGTGATCCACTCCAGGAGATGGGGCACGTGCAGTGTGTGGGTCCTCTGGGGGATGGGACAGGTGCTGTGTGAGGGTCCTCCGTGAGATGGGACATGTGCTGTTATGGTCCTCCGGGAGATGGGACATATGCTGTGTGAGGGTACACGAGGAGATGGGACATGTGCTGTGTGAGGGTCCTCCGGGAGATGGGACATGTGCTGTGTGAGGGTCCTCTGGGAGATGGGTCGTGTGCTGTGTGAGCCCCTCCAGGAGATGGGACATATGCTCTGTGAGCCCCTCCGGGAGTCGCGACATGTGCTGTGTGAGCCACTCCGGGAGATGGGACATGTGCTGTGTGAGGCTGCTCCGGGAGATGGGACATGTGGTGTGTGACGGTCCTCCGGGAGATGGGACGTGTGCTGTGTGATCCACTCCAGGAGATGGGGCATGTGCAGTGTGTGGCTCCTCTGGGGGATGGGACAGGTGCTGTGTGAGGGTCCTCCGGGAGATGGGACATGTGCTGTTAGGGTCCTCCGGGAGATGGGGCATGTGCTGTGTGAGGGTCCTCTGGGAGATGGGGCGTGTGCTGTGTGAGCCCCACCAGGAGATGGGACATGTGCTGTGTGAGCCCATCCGGGAGACGGGACATGTGCTGTGTGAGCCCCTCCCTGGAGATGGGACATGTGCTGTGTGAGGCTGCTCCGGGAGATGGTGTGTGAGGCTGCTCTGGGAGACGGGACATGTGCTGTGTGAGCCCCTCCGAGAGATGGGACATGTGCTGTGTGAGGCTGCTCCGGGGGATGGGACATGTGGTGTGTGACGGTCCTCCGGGAGATGGGACGTGTGCTGTGTGATCCACTCCAGGAGATGGGACATGTGCTCTGTGAGCCCCTCCAGGAAACGGGACATGTGCTGTGTGAGCCCCTCCGAGAGATGGGACATGTGCTGTTTGAGCCACTCCGGTAGATTGGACATGTGCTGTGTGAGGGTCCTCCGGGAGCTGGGACATGTGCTGCGTGAGGGTCCTCCGGGAGATGGGACATGTGCTGTGATAGCCCCTCCGGGAGATGGGACATGTGCTGTGTGAGGGTACTCCGGGAGATGGGACATGTGCTGTGTGAGCCCCTCGGGGAGATGGGACATGTACTTTGTGAGCGTCCTCAGGGAGATTGGACATGTGCTGTGTGAGGGTCCTCCGGGAGATGGGACATGTGCTGTGAGGGTTCTCCGGGAGATAGGACATGTGCTGTGTGAGGGTCCTCCGGGAGATGGGGCATGTGCTGTGTGAGGGTCCTCCGGGAGATGGGACATGTGCTGTGTGAGCCCATCCGGGAGACGGGACATGTGCTATGTGAGCCCCTCCTGGAGATGGGACATGTGCTGTGTGAGGCTGCTCCGGGAGATGGTGTGTGAGGCAGCTCCGGGAGATGGGACATGTGCTGTGTGAGGCTGCTCCGGGAGATGGGACATGTGCTGTGTGAGGCTGCTCCAGGAGATGGGAAATGTGCTGTGTGAGGCTGCTCTGGGAAATGGGACATGTGCTGTGAGAGCCCTTCCGGGAGATGGGACATGTCCTGTGAGAGCCATTGCGGGAGATGGGACATGTGCTCTGTCAGCCCCTCCGGGAAATGGGACATGTGCTGCGTCAGCCCCCCCGGGAGATGGGACGTGTGCTGTGTGAGGCTGCTCCGGGAGATGGTACATGTGCTGTGTGAGGGTCCTCCTGGAGATGGGACATGTGCTGTGAGGGTTCTCCAGGAGATGGGGCATGTGCTGTTTGAGGGTCCTCCAGGAGATGTGACATTAGCAGTGTGACCACCCCTCCGGTAGATGGGACATGTGTAGTGTGTGGCTCCTCTGGGGGATGGGACAGGTGTTGTGTGAAGGTCCTCCGGGAGATGGGACATGTGCTGTGTGAGCCCCTCCGGGAGATGGGACATGTGCTGTGTGAGGCTGCTCCGGGAGATGGTACATGTGCTGTGTGAGGCTGCTCCGGGAGATGGGACATGTGCTGTGTGAGGCTGCTCCGGGAGATGGGACGTGTGCTGTGTGATCAACTCCAGGAGATGGGGCACGTGCAGTGTGTGGGTCCTCTGGGGGATGGGACAGGTGCTGTGTGAGGGTCCTCCGGGAGATGGGACATGTGCTGTGTGAGGCTGCTCCGGGAGATGGGACATGTGCTGTGTGAGGCTGCTCCAGGAGATGGGAAATGTGCTGTGTGAAGCTGCTCTGGGAAATGGGACATGTGCTGTGTGAACCCCTCCGGGAGATTGGACATGTGCTGTGTGAGCGGCCCTCCGGGAGATGGGGCATGTGCTGTTTGAGGGTCCTCCAGGAGATGTGACATTAGCAGTGTGAGCAACCCTCCGGTAGATGGGACATGTGTAGTGTGTGGCTCCTCTGGGGGATGGGACAGGTGTTGTGTGAGGCTGCTCCGGGAGATGGGACATGTGCTGTGTGAGGCTGCTCCAGGAGATGGGACATGTGCTGTGTGAGGGTCCTCCTGGAGATGGGACATGTGCTGTGAGGGTTCTCCGGGAGATAGGACATGTGCTGTGTGAAGGTCCTCCGGGAGATGGGGCATATGCTGTGTGAGAGTCCTCTGGGAGATGGGTCGTGTGCTGTGTGAGCCCCTCCAGGAGATGGGACATGTGCTGTGTGAGCCACTCCGGGAGATGGGACATGTGCTGTGTGAGCCCCTCCGGGAGATGGGACATGTGCTGTGTGAGGCTGCTCCGGGAGATGGGACATGTGCTGTGTGAGGCTGCTCCGGGAGATGGGACATGTGGTGTGTGACGGTCCTCCGGGAGATGGGACGTGTGCTGTGTGATCCACTCCAGGAGATGGGGCATGTGCAGTGTGTGGCTCCTCTGGGGGATGGGACAGGTGCTGTGTGAGGGTCCTCCGGGAGATGGGACATATGCTGTTAGGGTCCTCCGGGAGATGGGGCATGTGCTGTATGAGGGTCCTCTGGGAGATGGGGCGTGTGCTGTGTGAGCCCCTCCAGGAGATGGGACATGTGCTGTGTGATCCACTCCAGGAGATGGGGCACGTGCAGTGTGTGGGTCCTCTGGGGGATGGGACAGGTGCTGTGTGAGAGTCCTCCGGGAGATGGGACATGTGCTGTTACGGTCCTCCGGGAGATGGGACATATGCTGTGTGAGGGAACACCAGGAGATGGGACATGTGCTGTGTGAGCCCATCCGGGAGACGGGACATGTGCTGTGTGAGCCCCTCCTGGAGATGGGACATGTGCTGTGTGAGGCTGCTCCGGGAGATGGTGTGTGAGGCTGCTCCGGGAGATGGGACATGTGCTGTGTGAGGCTGCTCCGGGAGATGGGACATGTGCTGTGTGAGGCTGCTCCAGGAGATGGGAAATGTGCTGTGTGAGGCTGCTCTGGGAAATGGGACATGTGCTGTGTGAACCCCTCCGGGAGATTGGACATGTGCTGTGTGCGCGCCCCTCCGGGAGATGGGGCATGTGCTGTTTGAGGGTCCTCCAGGAGATGTGACATTAGCAGTGTGAGCACCCCTCCGGTAGATGGGACATGTGTAGTGTGTGGCTCCTCTGGGGGATGGGACAGGTGTTGTGTGAAGGTCCTCCGGGAGATGGGACATGTGCTGTGTGAGCCCCTCCGGGAGATGGGACATGTGCTGTGTGAGGCTGCTCCGGGAGATGGTACATGTGCTGTGTGAGGCTGCTCCGGGAGATGGGACATGTGCTGTGTGAGGCTGCTCCGGGAGATGGGACATGTGCTGTGTGAGGCTGCTCCGGGAGATGGGACGTGTGCTGTGTGATCCACTCCAGGAGATGGGGCACGTGCAGTGTGTGGGTCCTCTGGGGGATGGGACAGGTGCTGTGTGAGGGTCCTCCGGGAGATGGGACATGTGCTGTTATGGTCCTCCGGGAGATGGGACATATGCTGTGTGAGGGTACACCAGGAGATGGGACATGTGCTGTGTGAGGGTCCTCCGGGAGATGGGACATGTGTTGTGCGAGGGTCCTCCGGGAGATGGGACATGTGCTGTGTGAGGGTCCTCTGGGAGATGGGTCGTGTGCTGTGTGAGCCCCTCCAGGAGATGGGACATGTGCTCTGTGAGCCCCTCCGGGAGTCGGGACATGTGCTGTGTGAGCCCCTCCGGGAGATGGGACATGTGCTGTGTGAGGCTGCTCCGGGAGATGGGACATGTGGTGTGTGACGGTCCTCCGGGAGATGGGACGTGTGCTGTGTGATCCACTCCAGGAGATGGGGCATGTGCAGTGTGTGGCTCCTCTGGGGGATGGGACAGGTGCTGTGTGAGGGTCCTCCGGGAGATGGGACATGTGCTGTTAGGGTCCTCCGGGAGATGGGGCATGTGCTGTGTGAGGGTCCTCTGGGAGATGGGGCGTGTGCTGTGTGAGCCCCACCAGGAGATGGGACATGTGCTGTGTGAGCCCATCCGGGAGACGGGACATGTGCTGTGTGAGCCCCTCCCTGGAGATGGGACATGTGCTGTGTGAGGCTGCTCCGGGAGATGGTGTGTGAGGCTGCTCTGGGAGACGGGACATGTGCTGTGTGAGCCCCTCCGAGAGATGGGACATGTGCTGTGTGAGGCTGCTCCGGGGGATGGGACATGTGGTGTGTGACGGTCCTCCGGGAGATGGGACGTGTGCTGTGTGATCCACTCCAGGAGATGGGACATGTGCTCTGTGAGCCCCTCCAGGAAACGGGACATATGCTGTGTGAGGGAACACCAGGAGATGGGACATGTGCTGTGTGAGCCCATCCGGGAGACGGGACATGTGCTGTGTGAGCCCCTCCTGGAGATGGGACATGTGCTGTGTGAGGCTGCTCCGGGAGATGGTGTGTGAGGCTGCTCCGGGAGATGGGACATGTGCTGTGTGAGGCTGCTCCGGGAGATGGGACATGTGCTGTGTGAGGCTGCTCCAGGAGATGGGAAATGTGCTGTGTGAGGCTGCTCTGGGAAATGGGACATGTGCTGTGTGAACCCCTCCGGGAGATTGGACATGTGCTGTGTGCGCGCCCCTCCGGGAGATGGGGCATGTGCTGTTTGAGGGTCCTCCAGGAGATGTGACATTAGCAGTGTGAGCACCCCTCCGGTAGATGGGACATGTGTAGTGTGTGGCTCCTCTGGGGGATGGGACAGGTGTTGTGTGAAGGTCCTCCGGGAGATGGGACATGTGCTGTGTGAGCCCCTCCGGGAGATGGGACATGTGCTGTGTGAGGCTGCTCCGGGAGATGGTACATGTGCTGTGTGAGGCTGCTCCGGGAGATGGGACATGTGCTGTGTGAGGCTGCTCCGGGAGATGGGACATGTGCTGTGTGAGGCTGCTCCGGGAGATGGGACGTGTGCTGTGTGATCCACTCCAGGAGATGGGGCACGTGCAGTGTGTGGTTCCTCTGGGGGATGGGACAGGTGCTGTGTGAGGGTCCTCCGGGAGATGGGACATGTGCTGTTATGGTCCTCCGGGAGATGGGACATATGCTGTGTGAGGGTACACCAGGAGATGGGACATGTGCTGTGTGAGGGTCCTCCGGGAGATGGGACATGTGTTGTGCGAGGGTCCTCCGGGAGATGGGACATGTGCTGTGTGAGGGTCCTCTGGGAGATGGGTCGTGTGCTGTGTGAGCCCCTCCAGGAGATGGGACATGTGCTCTGTGAGCCCCTCCGGGAGTCGGGACATGTGCTGTGTGAGCCCCTCCGGGAGATGGGACATGTGCTGTGTGAGGCTGCTCCGGGAGATGGGACATGTGGTGTGTGACGGTCCTCCGGGAGATGGGACGTGTGCTGTGTGATCCACTCCAGGAGATGGGGCATGTGCAGTGTGTGGCTCCTCTGGGGGATGGGACAGGTGCTGTGTGAGGGTCCTCCGGGAGATGGGACATGTGCTGTTAGGGTCCTCCGGGAGATGGGGCATGTGCTGTGTGAGGGTCCTCTGGGAGATGGGGCGTGTGCTGTGTGAGCCCCACCAGGAGATGGGACATGTGCTGTGTGAGCCCATCCGGGAGACGGGACATGTGCTGTGTGAGCCCCTCCCTGGAGATGGGACATGTGCTGTGTGAGGCTGCTCCGGGAGATGGTGTGTGAGGCTGCTCTGGGAGACGGGACATGTGCTGTGTGAGCCCCTCCGAGAGATGGGACATGTGCTGTGTGAGGCTGCTCCGGGGGATGGGACATGTGGTGTGTGACGGTCCTCCGGGAGATGGGACGTGTGCTGTGTGATCCACTCCAGGAGATGGGACATGTGCTCTGTGAGCCCCTCCAGGAAACGGGACATGTGCTGTGTGAGCCCCTCCGAGAGATGGGACATGTGCTGTTTGAGCCACTCCGGTAGATTGGACATGTGCTGTGTGAGGGTCCTCCGGGAGCTGGGACATGTGCTGCGTGAGGGTCCTCCGGGAGATGGGACATGTGCTGTGTTAGCCCCTCCGGGAGATGGGACATGTGCTGTGTGAGGGTACTCCGGGAGATGGGACATGTGCTTTGTGAGCCCCTCGGGGAGATGGGACATGTACTTTGTGAGCGTCCTCAGGGAGATTGGACATGTGCTGTGTGAGGGTCCTCCGGGAGATGGGACATGTGCTGTGAGGGTTCTCCGGGAGATAGGACATGTGCTGTGTGAGGGTCCTCCGGGAGATGGGGCATGTGCTGTGTGAGGGTCCTCCGGGAGATGGGACATGTGCTGTGTGAGCCCATCCGGGAGACGGGACATGTGCTGTGTGAGGCTGCTCCGGGAGATGGTGTGTGAGGCAGCTCCGGGAGATGGGACATGTGCTATGTGAGGCTGCTCCGGGAGATGGGACATGTGCTGTGTGAGGCTGCTCCAGGAGATGGGAAATGTGCTGTGTGAGGCTGCTCTGGGAAATGGGACATGTGCTGTGAGAGCCCTTCCGGGAGATGGGACATGTCCTGTGAGAGCCATTGCGGGAGATGGGACATGTGCTCTGTCAGCCCCTCCGGGAAATGGGACATGTGCTGCGTCAGCCCCCCCGGGAGATGGGACATGTGCTGTGTGAGGCTGCTCCGGGAGATGGTACATGTGCTGTGTGAGGGTCCTCCTGGAGATGGGACATGTGCTGTGAGGGTTCTCCGGGAGATGGGGCATATGCTGTTTGAGGGTCCTCCAGGAGATGTGACATTAGCAGTGTGACCACCCCTCCGGTAGATGGGAGATGTGTATAGTGTGTGGCTCCTCTGGGGGATGGGACAGGTGCTGTGTGAGGGTCCTCCGGGAGATGGGACATGTGCTGTTAGGGTCCTCCGGGAGATGGGGCATGTGCTGTGTGAGGATCCTCTGGGAGATGGGGCGTGTGCTGTGTGAGCCCCTCCAGGAGATGGGACATGTGCTGTGAGCCCATCCGGGAGACGGGACATGTGCTGTGTGAGCCCCTCCCTGGAGATGGGACATGTGCTGTGTGAGGCTGCTCCGGGAGATGGTGTGTGAGGCTGCTCCGGGAGATGGGACATGTGCTGTGTGAGGGTCCTCCGGGAGATGGAACATGTGCTATGTGGGGTTCCTCCAGGAGATGGAACATGTGTTGTGCGAGGGTCCTCCGGGAGATGGGACACGTGCTGTGTCAGTCCCTCCAGGAGATGGGACATGTGCTGTGAGAGCCCTTCCGGGAGATGGGACATGTCCTGTGAGAGCCATAGCGGGAGATGGGACATGTGCTGTCAGCTCCTCCGGGAAATGGGACATGTGCTGCGTCAGCCCCCCCGGGAGATGGGACATGTGCTGTGTGAGGCTGCTCCGGGAGATGGGACATGTGCTGTGTGAGGCTGCTCCGGGAGATGGGACATGTGCTGTGTGAGGCTGCTCCAGGAGATGGGAAATGTGCTGTGTGAGGCTGCTCTGGGAAATGGGACATGTGCTGTGTGAACCCCTCCGGGAGATTGGACATGTGCTGTGTGAGCGCCCCTCCGGGAGATGGGGCATGTGCTGTTTGAGGGTCCTCCAGGAGATGTGACATTAGCAGTGTGAGCACCCCTCCGGTAGATGGGACATGTGTAGTGTGTGGCTCCTCTGGGGGATGGGACAGGTGTTGTGTGAAGGTCCTCCGGGAGATGGGACATGTGCTGTGTGAGCCCCTCCGGGAGATGGGACATGTGTTGTGTGAGGCTGCTCCGGGAGAAGATACATGTGCTGTGTGAGGCTGCTCCGGGAGATGGGACATGTGCTGTGTGAGGCTGCTCCGGGAGATGGGACATGTGCTGTGTGAGGGTCCTCCTGAAGATGGGACATGTGCTGTGAGGGTTCTCCGGGAGATAGGACATGTGCTGTGTGAGGGTCCTCCGGGAGATGGGGCATATGCTGTGTGAGGCTGCTCCGGGAGATGGGACGTGTGCTGTGTGATCCACTCCAAGAGATGGGGCACGTGCAGTGTGTGGGTCCTCTGGGGGATGGGACAGGTGCTGTGTGAGGGTCCTCCGGGAGATGGGACATGTGCTGTGTGAGGGTACACCAGGGAGATGGGACATGTGCTGTGTGAGGCTGCTCCGGGAGATGGTGTGTGAGGCTGCTCTGGGAGATGGGACATGTGCTGTGTGAGGGTCCTCCGGGAGATGGGACATGTGCTGTGTGAGGCTGCTCCGGGAGATGAGACGTGTGCTGTGTGATCCACTCCAGGAGATGGGGCACGTGCAGTGTGTGGGTCCTCTGGGGGATGGGACAGGTGCTGTGTGAGGGTCCTCCGGGAGATGGGACATGTGCTGTTCGGGTCCTCCGGGAGATGGGACATATGCTGTGTGAGGGTACACCAGGAGATGGGACATGTGCTGTGTGAGCGTCCTCCGGGAGATGGGACATGTGCAGTGTGTGGCTCCTCTGGGGGATGGGACAGGTGCTGTGTGAGGGTCCTCCGGGAGATGGGACATGTGCTGTTAGGGTCCTCCGGGAGATGGGGCATGTGCTGTGTGAGGGTCCTCTGGGAGATGGGGCGTGTGCTGTGTGAGCCCCACCAGGAGATGGGACATGTGCTGTGTGAGCCCATCCGGGAGACGGGACATGTGCTGTGTGAGCCCCTCCCTGGAGATGGGACATGTGCTGTGTGAGGCTGCTCCGGGAGATGGTGTGTGAGGCTGCTCTGGGAGATGGGTCATGTGCTGTGTGAGGGTCCTCCGGGAGATGGGACATGTGCTGTGTCAGCCCCTCCGGGAGATGGAACATGTGCTATGTGAGGTTCCTCCGGGAGATGGAACATGTGTTGTGCGAGGGTCCTCCGGGAGATGGGTCATGTGCTGTGTCAGTCCCTCCAGGAGATGGGACATGTGCTGTGAGAGCCCTTCCGGGAGATGGGACATGTCCTGTGAGAGCCATTCCGGGAGATGGGACATGTGCTCTGTCAGCCCCTCCGGGAAATGGGACATGTGCTGCGTCAGCCCCCCCGGGAGATGGGACATGTGCTGTGTGAGGCTGCTCCGGGAGATGGTACATGTGCTGTGTGAGGGTCCTCCTGGAGATGGGACATGTGCTGTGAGGGTTCTCCGGGAGATAGGACATGTGCTGTGTGAGGGTCCTCCGGGAGATGGGGCATGTGCTGTGTGAGGGTCCTCTGGGAGATGGGTCGTGTGCTGTGTGAGCCCCTCCAGGAGATGGGACATGTGCTGTGTGAGCCCCTCCGGGCGGCGGGACATGTGCTGTGTGAGCCCCTCCGGGAGATGGGACATGTGCTGTGTGAGGCTGCTCCGGGAGATGGTACATGTGCTGTGTGAGGCTGCTCCGGGAGATGGGACATGTGCTGTGTGAACCCCTCCGGGAGATGGGACATGTGCTGTGTGAGGCTGCTCCGGGAGATGGGACGTGTGCTGTGTGATCCACTCCAGGAGATGGGGCACGTGCAGTGTGTGGGTCCTCTCGGGGATGGGACAGGTGCTGTGTGAGGGTCCTCCGGGAGATGGGACATGTGCTGTTAGGGTCCTCCGGGAGATGGGACATATGCTGTGTGAGGGTACACCAGGAGATAGGACATGTGCTGTGTGAGGGTCCTCCGGGAGATGGGACATGTGTTGTGCGAGGGTCCTCCGGGAGATGGGACATGTGCTGTGTGAGGGTCCTCTGGGAGATGGGTCGTGTGCTGTGTGAGCCCCTCCAGGAGATGGAATATGTGCTGTGTGAGGCTGCTCCGGGGGATGGGACATGTGGTATGTGACGGTCCTCCGGGAGATGGGACGTGTGCTGTGTGATCCACTCCAGGAGATGGGACATGTGCTCTGTGAGCCTCTCCAGGAAACGGGACATGTGCTGTGTGAGCCCCTCCGAGAGATGGGACATGTGCTGTGTGAGGTTAATCCAAGAGATGGGACATGTGCTGTGTTAGCCCCTACGGGAGATTGGACATGTGATGTGTGAGGGTCCTCCGGGAGCTGGGACATGTGCTGCGTGAGGGTCCGCCGGGAGATGGGACATGTGCTGTGTCAGCCCCTCTGGGAGATGAGACATGTGCTGTGTGAGGTTAATCCAAGAGATGGGACATGTGCTGTGTTAGCCCCTACGGGAGATGGGACATGTGCTGTGTGAGGGTACTCCGGAAGATGGGATATGTGTTGCGTGAGGGTCCTCTGGGAGGTGGGACATGTGCTTTGTGAGCCCCTCCGGGAGATGGGACATGTGCTGTGTGAGGGTACTCCGGGAGATGGGACATGTGCTGTGTGAGCCCCTCGGGGAGATGGGAGCTGTGCTGTGTGAGGGTCCTCAGGGAGATTGGACATGTGCTGTGTGAGGGTCCTCCGGGAGATGGGACATGTGCTGTTAGGGTCCTCCGGGAGATGGGGCATGTGCTGTGTGAGGGTCCTCTGGGAGATGGGGCGTGTGCTGTGTGAGCCCCTCCTGGAGATGGGACATGTGCTATGTGAGGCTGCTCCGGGAGATGGTGTGTGAGGCTGCTCCGGGAGATGGGACATGTGCTGTGTGAGGCTGCTCCGGGAGATGGGACATGTGCTGTGTGAGGCTGCTCCAGGAGATGGGAAATGTGCTGTGTGAGGCTGCTCTGGGAAATGGGACATGTGCTGTGTGAACCCCTCCGGGAGATTGGACATGTGCTGTGTGAGCGCCCCTCCGGGAGATGGGACCTGTGTAATGTGTGGCTCCTCTGTGGGATGGGACAGGTGTTGTGTGAAGGTCCTCCGGGAGATGGGACATGTGCTGTGTGAGCCCCTCCGGGAGATGGGACATGTGCTGTGTGAGGCTGCTCCGGGAGATGGGACATGTGCTGTGTGAGGCTGCTCCATGATGGGACATGTGCTGTGTGAGGCTGCTCCGGGAGATGGGACGTGTGCTGTGTGATCCACTCCAGGAGATGGGGCACGTGCAGTGTGCGGGTCCTCTGGGGGATGGGACAGGTGTTGTGTGAGGGTCCTCCGGGAGATGGGACATGTGCTGTTAGGGTCCTCCGGGAGATGGGACATATGCTGTGTGAGGGTACACCAGGAGATGGGACATGTGCTGTGTGAGGGTCCTCCGGGAGATGGGACATGTGTTGTGCGAGGGTCCTCCGGGAGATGGGACATGTGCTGTGTGAGGGTCCTCTGGGAGATGGGTCGTGTGCTGTGTGAGCCCCTCCAGGAGTCGGGACATGTGCTGTGTGAGCCCCTCCGGGAGATGGGACATGTGCTGTGTGAGGCTGCTCCGGGAGATGGGACATGTGGTGTGTGACGGTCCTCCGGGAGATGGGACGTGTGCTGTGTGATCCACTCCAGGAGATGGGGCATGTGCAGTGTGTGGCTCCTCTGGGGGATGGGACAGGTGCTGTGTGAGGGTCCTCCGGGAGATGGGACATGTGCTGTTAGGGTCCTCCGGGAGATGGGGCATGTGCTGTGTGAGGGTCCTCTGGGAGATGGGGCGTGTGCTGTGTGAGCCCCTCCAGGAGATGGGACATGTGCTGTGTGAGGCTGCTCCGGGAGATGGTGTGTGAGGCTGCTCCGGGAGATGGGACATGTGCTGTGTGAGGCTGCTCTGGGAGATGGGACATGTGCTGTGTGAGGCTGCTCCAGGAGATGGGAAATGTGCTGTGTGAGGCTGCTCTGGGAAATGGGACATGTGCTGTGTGAACCCCTCCGGGAGATTGGACATGTGCTATGTGAGCGCCCCTCCGGGAGATGGGGCATGTGCTGTTTGAGGGTCCTCCAGGAGATGTGACATTAGCAGTGTGAGCACCCCTCCGGTAGATGGGACATGTGTAGTGTGTGGCTCCTCTGGGGGATGGGACAGGTGTTGTGTGAAGGTCCTCCGGGAGATGGGACATGTGCTGTGTGAGCCCCTCCGGGAGATGGGACATGTGCTGTGTGAGGCTGCTCCGGGAGATGGTACATGTGCTGTGTGAGGCTGCTCCGGGAGATGGGACATGTGCTGTGTGAGGCTGCTCCGGGAGATGGGACATGTGCTGTGTGAGGCTGCTCCGGGAGATGGGGCACGTGCAGTGTGTGGGTCCTCTCGGGGATGGGACAGGTGCTGTGTGAGGGTCCTCCGGGAGATGGGACATGTGCTGTTATGGTCCTCCGGGAGATGGGACATATGCTGTGTGAGGGTACACCAGGAGATGGGACATGTGCTGTGTGAGGGTCCTCCGGGAGATGGGACGTGTGCTGTGTGATCCACTCCAGGCGATGAGGCAAGTGCAGTGTGTGGCTCCTCTGGGGGATGGGACAGGTGCTGTGTGAGGGTCATCCGGGAGATGGGACATGTGCTGTTAGGGTCCTCCGGGAGATGGGGCATGTGCTGTGTGAGGGTCCTCTGGGAGATGGGGCGTGTGCTGTGTGAGCCCCACCAGGAGATGGGACATGTGCTGTGTGAGCCCCTCCCTGGAGATGGGACATGTGCTGTGTGAGGCTGCTCTGGGAGATGGTGTGTGGGTCCTCTGGGGGATGGGACAGGTGCTGTGTGAGGGTCCTCCGGGAGATGGGACATGTGCTGTTCGGGTCCTCCGGGAGATGGGACATATGCTGTGTGAGGGTACACCAGGAGATGGGACATGTGCTGTGTGAGGGTCCTCCGGGAGATGGGACATGTGTTGTGCGAGGGTTCTCCGGGAGATGGGTCGTGTGCTGTGTGAGCCCCTCCAGGAGATGGGACATGTGCTCTGTGAGCCCCTCCGGGAGTCGGGACATGTGCTCTGTGAGCCCCTCCGGGAGTCGGGACATGTGCTGTGTGAGCCCCTCCGGGAGTCGGGACATGTGCTGTGTGAGCCCCTCCGGGAGATGGGACATGTGCTGTGTGAGGCTGCTCCGGGAGATGGGACATGTGGTGTGTGACGGTCCTCCGGGAGATGGGACGTGTGCTGTGTGATCCACTCCAGGAGATGGGGCATGTGCAGTGTGTGGCTCCTCTGGGGGATGGGACAGGGGCTGTGTGAGGGTCCTCCGGGAGATGGGACATGTGCTGTTAGGGTCCTCCGGGAGATGGGGCATGTGCTGTGTGAGGGTCCTCTGGGAGATGGGGCGTGTGCTGTGTGAGCCCCACCAGGAGATGGGACATGTGCTGTGTGAGCCCATCCGGGAGACGGGACATGTGCTGTGTGAGCCCCTCCCTGGAGATGGGACATGTGCTGTGTGAGGCTGCTCCGGGAGATGGTGTGTGAGGCTGCTCCGGGAGATGGGACATGTGCTGTGTGAGGGTCCTCCGGGAGATGGAACATGTGCTATGTGGGGTTCCTCCAGGAGATGGAACATGTGTTGTGCGAGGGTCCTCCGGGAGATGGGACACGTGCTGTGTCAGTCCCTCCAGGAGATGGGACATGTGCTGTGAGAGCCCTTCCGGGAGATGGGACATGTCCTGTGAGAGCCATAGCGGGAGATGGGACATGTGCTGTCAGCTCCTCCGGGAAATGGGACATGTGCTGCGTCAGCCCCCCCGGGAGATGGGACATGTGCTGTGTGAGGCTGCTCCGGGAGATGGGACATGTGCTGTGTGAGGCTGCTCCGGGAGATGGGACATGTGCTGTGTGAGGCTGCTCCAGGAGATGGGAAATGTGCTGTGTGAGGCTGCTCTGGGAAATGGGACATGTGCTGTGTGAACCCCTCCGGGAGATTGGACATGTGCTGTGTGAGCGCCCCTCCGGGAGATGGGGCATGTGCTGTTTGAGGGTCCTCCAGGAGATGTGACATTAGCAGTGTGAGCACCCCTCCGGTAGATGGGACATGTGTAGTGTGTGGCTCCTCTGGGGGATGGGACAGGTGTTGTGTGAAGGTCCTCCGGGAGATGGGACATGTGCTGTGTGAGCCCCTCCGGGAGATGGGACATGTGTTGTGTGAGGCTGCTCCGGGAGAAGATACATGTGCTGTGTGAGGCTGCTCCGGGAGATGGGACATGTGCTGTGTGAGGCTGCTCCGGGAGATGGGACATGTGCTGTGTGAGGGTCCTCCTGAAGATGGGACATGTGCTGTGAGGGTTCTCCGGGAGATAGGACATGTGCTGTGTGAGGGTCCTCCGGGAGATGGGGCATATGCTGTGTGAGGCTGCTCCGGGAGATGGGACGTGTGCTGTGTGATCCACTCCAAGAGATGGGGCACGTGCAGTGTGTGGGTCCTCTGGGGGATGGGACAGGTGCTGTGTGAGGGTCCTCCGGGAGATGGGACATGTGCTGTGTGAGGGTACACCAGGGAGATGGGACATGTGCTGTGTGAGGCTGCTCCGGGAGATGGTGTGTGAGGCTGCTCTGGGAGATGGGACATGTGCTGTGTGAGGGTCCTCCGGGAGATGGGACATGTGCTGTGTGAGGCTGCTCCGGGAGATGAGACGTGTGCTGTGTGATCCACTCCAGGAGATGGGGCACGTGCAGTGTGTGGGTCCTCTGGGGGATGGGACAGGTGCTGTGTGAGGGTCCTCCGGGAGATGGGACATGTGCTGTTCGGGTCCTCCGGGAGATGGGACATATGCTGTGTGAGGGTACACCAGGAGATGGGACATGTGCTGTGTGAGCGTCCTCCGGGAGATGGGACATGTGCAGTGTGTGGCTCCTCTGGGGGATGGGACAGGTGCTGTGTGAGGGTCCTCCGGGAGATGGGACATGTGCTGTTAGGGTCCTCCGGGAGATGGGGCATGTGCTGTGTGAGGGTCCTCTGGGAGATGGGGCGTGTGCTGTGTGAGCCCCACCAGGAGATGGGACATGTGCTGTGTGAGCCCATCCGGGAGACGGGACATGTGCTGTGTGAGCCCCTCCCTGGAGATGGGACATGTGCTGTGTGAGGCTGCTCCGGGAGATGGTGTGTGAGGCTGCTCTGGGAGATGGGTCATGTGCTGTGTGAGGGTCCTCCGGGAGATGGGACATGTGCTGTGTCAGCCCCTCCGGGAGATGGAACATGTGCTATGTGAGGTTCCTCCGGGAGATGGAACATGTGTTGTGCGAGGGTCCTCCGGGAGATGGGTCATGTGCTGTGTCAGTCCCTCCAGGAGATGGGACATGTGCTGTGAGAGCCCTTCCGGGAGATGGGACATGTCCTGTGAGAGCCATTCCGGGAGATGGGACATGTGCTCTGTCAGCCCCTCCGGGAAATGGGACATGTGCTGCGTCAGCCCCCCCGGGAGATGGGACATGTGCTGTGTGAGGCTGCTCCGGGAGATGGTACATGTGCTGTGTGAGGGTCCTCCTGGAGATGGGACATGTGCTGTGAGGGTTCTCCGGGAGATAGGACATGTGCTGTGTGAGGGTCCTCCGGGAGATGGGGCATGTGCTGTGTGAGGGTCCTCTGGGAGATGGGTCGTGTGCTGTGTGAGCCCCTCCAGGAGATGGGACATGTGCTGTGTGAGCCCCTCCGGGCGACGGGACATGTGCTGTGTGAGCCCCTCCGGGAGATGGGACATGTGCTGTGTGAGGCTGCTCCGGGAGATGGTACATGTGCTGTGTGAGGCTGCTCCGGGAGATGGGACATGTGCTGTGTGAACCCCTCCGGGAGATGGGACATGTGCTGTGTGAGGCTGCTCCGGGAGATGGGACGTGTGCTGTGTGATCCACTCCAGGAGATGGGGCACGTGCAGTGTGTGGGTCCTCTCGGGGATGGGACAGGTGCTGTGTGAGGGTCCTCCGGGAGATGGGACATGTGCTGTTAGGGTCCTCCGGGAGATGGGACATATGCTGTGTGAGGGTACACCAGGAGATGGGACATGTGCTGTGTGAGGGTCCTCCGGGAGATGGGACATGTGCTGTGCGAGGGTCCTCCGGGAGATGGGACATGTGCTGTGTGAGGGTCCTCTGGGAGATGGGTCGTGTGCTGTGTGAGCCCCTCCAGGAGATGGAATATGTGCTGTGTGAGGCTGCTCCGGGGGATGGGACATGTGGTATGTGACGGTCCTCCGGGAGATGGGACGTGTGCTGTGTGATCCACTCCAGGAGATGGGACATGTGCTCTGTGAGCCTCTCCAGGAAACGGGACATGTGCTGTGTGAGCCCCTCCGAGAGATGGGACATGTGCTGTGTGAGGTTAATCCAAGAGATGGGACATGTGCTGTGTTAGCCCCTACGGGAGATTGGACATGTGATGTGTGAGGGTCCTCCGGGAGCTGGGACATGTGCTGCGTGAGGGTCCGCCGGGAGATGGGACATGTGCTGTGTCAGCCCCTCTGGGAGATGAGACATGTGCTGTGTGAGGTTAATCCAAGAGATGGGACATGTGCTGTGTTAGCCCCTACGGGAGATGGGACATGTGCTGTGTGAGGGTACTCCGGAAGATGGGATATGTGTTGCGTGAGGGTCCTCTGGGAGGTGGGACATGTGCTTTGTGAGCCCCTCCGGGAGATGGGACATGTGCTGTGTGAGGGTACTCCGGGAGATGGGACATGTGCTGTGTGAGCCCCTCGGGGAGATGGGAGCTGTGCTGTGTGAGGGTCCTCAGGGAGATTGGACATGTGCTGTGTGAGGGTCCTCCGGGAGATGGGACATGTGCTGTTAGGGTCCTCCGGGAGATGGGGCATGTGCTGTGTGAGGGTCCTCTGGGAGATGGGGCATGTGCTGTGTGAGCCCCTCCTGGAGATGGGACATGTGCTGTGTGAGGCTGCTCCGGGAGATGGTGTGTGAGGCTGCTCCGGGAGATGGGACATGTGCTGTGTGAGGCTGCTCCGGGAGATGGGACATGTGCTGTGTGAGGCTGCTCCAGGAGATGGGAAATGTGCTGTGTGAGGCTGCTCTGGGAAATGGGACATGTGCTGTGTGAACCCCTCCGGGAGATTGGACATGTGCTGTGTGAGCGCCCCTCCGGGAGATGGGACCTGTGTAATGTGTGGCTCCTCTGTGGGATGGGACAGGTGTTGTGTGAAGGTCCTCCGGGAGATGGGACATGTGCTGTGTGAGCCCCTCCGGGAGATGGGACATGTGCTGTGTGAGGCTGCTCCGGGAGATGGGACATGTGCTGTGTGAGGCTGCTCCATGATGGGACATGTGCTGTGTGAGGCTGCTCCGGGAGATGGGACGTGTGCTGTGTGATCCACTCCAGGAGATGGGGCACGTGCAGTGTGCGGGTCCTCTGGGGGATGGGACAGGTGCTGTGTGAGGGTCCTCCGGGAGATGGGACGTGTGCTGTTAGGGTCCTCCGGGAGATGGGACATATGCTGTGTGAGGGTACACCAGGAGATGGGACATGTGCTGTGTGAGGGTCCTCCGGGAGATGGGACATGTGTTGTGCGAGGGTCCTCCGGGAGATGGGACATGTGCTGTGTGAGGGTCCTCTGGGAGATGGGTCGTGTGCTGTGTGAGCCCCTCCAGGAGTCGGGACATGTGCTGTGTGAGCCCCTCCGGGAGATGGGACATGTGCTGTGTGAGGCTGCTCCGGGAGATGGGACATGTGGTGTGTGACGGTCCTCCGGGAGATGGGACGTGTGCTGTGTGATCCACTCCAGGAGATGGGGCATGTGCAGTGTGTGGCTCCTCTGGGGGATGGGACAGGTGCTGTGTGAGGGTCCTCCGGGAGATGGGACATGTGCTGTTAGGGTCCTCCGGGAGATGGGGCATGTGCTGTGTGAGGGTCCTCTGGGAGATGGGGCGTGTGCTGTGTGAGCCCCTCCAGGAGATGGGACATGTGCTGTGTGAGGCTGCTCCGGGAGATGGTGTGTGAGGCTGCTCCGGGAGATGGGACATGTGCTGTGTGAGGCTGCTCTGGGAGATGGGACATGTGCTGTGTGAGGCTGCTCCAGGAGATGGGAAATGTGCTGTGTGAGGCTGCTCTGGGAAATGGGACATGTGCTGTGTGAACCCCTCCGGGAGATTGGACATGTGCTATGTGAGCGCCCCTCCGGGAGATGGGGCATGTGCTGTTTGAGGGTCCTCCAGGAGATGTGACATTAGCAGTGTGAGCACCCCTCCGGTAGATGGGACATGTGTAGTGTGTGGCTCCTCTGGGGGATGGGACAGGTGTTGTGTGAAGGTCCTCCGGGAGATGGGACATGTGCTGTGTGAGCCCCTCCGGGAGATGGGACATGTGCTGTGTGAGGCTGCTCCGGGAGATGGTACATGTGCTGTGTGAGGCTGCTCCGGGAGATGGGACATGTGCTGTGTGAGGCTGCTCCGGGAGATGGGACATGTGCTGTGTGAGGCTGCTCCGGGAGATGGGGCACGTGCAGTGTGTGGGTCCTCTCGGGGATGGGACAGGTGCTGTGTGAGGGTCCTCCGGGAGATGGGACATGTGCTGTTATGGTCCTCCGGGAGATGGGACATATGCTGTGTGAGGGTACACCAGGAGATGGGACATGTGCTGTGTGAGGGTCCTCCGGGAGATGGGACGTGTGCTGTGTGATCCACTCCAGGCGATGAGGCAAGTGCAGTGTGTGGCTCCTCTGGGGGATGGGACAGGTGCTGTGTGAGGGTCATCCGGGAGATGGGACATGTGCTGTTAGGGTCCTCCGGGAGATGGGGCATGTGCTGTGTGAGGGTCCTCTGGGAGATGGGGCGTGTGCTGTGTGAGCCCCACCAGGAGATGGGACATGTGCTGTGTGAGCCCCTCCCTGGAGATGGGACATGTGCTGTGTGAGGCTGCTCTGGGAGATGGTGTGTGGGTCCTCTGGGGGATGGGACAGGTGCTGTGTGAGGGTCCTCCGGGAGATGGGACATGTGCTGTTCGGGTCCTCCGGGAGATGGGACATATGCTGTGTGAGGGTACACCAGGAGATGGGACATGTGCTGTGTGAGGGTCCTCCGGGAGATGGGACATGTGTTGTGCGAGGGTTCTCCGGGAGATGGGTCGTGTGCTGTGTGAGCCCCTCCAGGAGATGGGACATGTGCTCTGTGAGCCCCTCCGGGAGTCGGGACATGTGCTCTGTGAGCCCCTCCGGGAGTCGGGACATGTGCTGTGTGAGCCCCTCCGGGAGTCGGGACATGTGCTGTGTGAGCCCCTCCGGGAGATGGGACATGTGCTGTGTGAGGCTGCTCCGGGAGATGGGACATGTGGTGTGTGACGGTCCTCCGGGAGATGGGACGTGTGCTGTGTGATCCACTCCAGGAGATGGGGCATGTGCAGTGTGTGGCTCCTCTGGGGGATGGGACAGGGGCTGTGTGAGGGTCCTCCGGGAGATGGGACATGTGCTGTTAGGGTCCTCCGGGAGATGGGGCATGTGCTGTGTGAGTGTCCTCTGGGAGATGGGGCGTGTGCTGTGTGAGCCCCACCAGGAGATGGGACATGTGCTGTGTGAGCCCATGCGGGAGACGGGACATGTGCTGTGTGAGCCCCTCCCTGGAGATGGGACATGTGCTGTGTGAGGCTGCTCCGAGAGATGGTGTGTGAGGCTGCTCTGGGAGATGGGTCATGTGCTGTGTGAGGGTCCTCCGGGAGATGGGACATGTGCTGTGTCAGCCCCTCCGGGAGATGGAACATGTGCTATGTGAGGTTCCTCCGGGAGATGGAACATGTGTTGTGCGAGGGTCCTCCGGGAGATGGGACATGTGCTGTGTCAGTCCCTCCGGGAGATGGGACATGTGCTGTGTGAGGCTGCTCCGGGAGATGGGACGTGTGCTGTGTGATCCACTCCAGGAGATGGGGCACGTGCAGTGTGTGGGTCCTCTCGGGGATGGGACAGGTGCTGTGTGAGGGTCCTCCGGGAGATGGGACATGTGCTGTTATGGTCCTCCGGGAGATGGGACATATGCTGTGTGAGGGTACACCAGGAGATGGGACATGTGCTGTGTGAGGGTCCTCCGGGAGATGGGACGTGTGCTGTGTGATCCACTCCAGGAGATGGGGCAAGTGCAGTGTGTGGCTCCTCTGGGGGATGGGACAGGTGCTGTGTGAGGGTCATCCGGGAGATGGGACATGTGCTGTTAGGGTCCTCCGGGAGATGGGGCATGTGCTGTGTGAGGGTCCTCTGGGAGATGGGGCGTGTGCTGTGTGAGCCCCACCAGGAGATGGGACATGTGCTGTGTGAGCCCCTCCCTGGAGATGGGACATGTGCTGTGTGAGGCTGCTCCGGGAGATGGTGCGTGAGGCTGCTCTGGGAGATGGGACATGTGCTGTGTGAGGGTCCTCCAGGAGATGGGACATGTGTTGTGCGAGGGTTCTCCGGGAGATGGGACATGTGCTGTGTGAGGGTCCTCTGGGAGATGGGTCGTGTGCTGTGTGAGCCCCTCCAGGAGATGGGACATGTGCTCTGTGAGCCCCTCCGGGAGTCGGGACATGTGCTGTGTGAGCCCCTCCGGGAGTCGGGACATGTGCTGTGTGAGCCCCTCCGGGAGATGGGACATGTGCTGTGTGAGGCTGCTCCGGGAGATGGGACATGTGGTGTGTGACGGTCCTCCGGGAGATGGGACGTGTGCTGTGTGATCCACTCCAGGAGATGGGGCATGTGCAGTGTGTGGCTCCTCTGGGGGATGGGACAGGGGCTGTGTGAGGGTCCTCCGGGAGATGGGACATGTGCTGTTAGGGTCCTCCGGGAGATGGGGCATGTGCTGTGTGAGGGTCCTCTGGGAGATGGGGCGTGTGCTGTGTGAGCCCCACCAGGAGATGGGACATGTGCTGTGTGAGCCCATCCGGGAGACGGGACATGTGCTGTGTGAGCCCCTCCCTGGAGATGGGACATGTGCTGTGTGAGGCTGCTCCGAGAGATGGTGTCTGAGGCTGCTCTGGGAGATGGGTCATGTGCTGTGTGAGGGTCCTCCGGGAGATGGGACATGTGCTGTGTCAGCCCCTCCGGGAGATGGAACATGTGCTATGTGAGGTTCCTCCGGGAGATGGAACATGTGTTGTGCGAGGGTCCTCCGGGAGATGGGACATGTGCTGTGTCAGTCCCTCCAGGAGATGGTACATGTGCTGTGAGAGCCCTTCCGGGAGATGGGACATGTCCTGTGAGAGCCATTGTGGGAGATGGGACATGTGCTCTGTCAGCCCCTCCGGGAAATGGGACATGTGCTGCGTCAGCCCCCCCGGGAGATGGGACATGTGCTGTGTGAGACTGCTCCGGGAGATGGTACATGTGCTGTGTGAGGGTCCTCCTGGAGATGGGACATGTGCTGTGAGGGTTCTCCGGGAGATAGGACATGTGCTGTGTGAGGGTCCTCCGGGAGATGGGGCATGTGCTGTGTGAGGGTCCTCTGGGAGATGGGTCGTGTGCTGTGTGAGCCCCTCCAGGAGATGGGACATGTGCTGTGTGAGCCCCTCCAGGAGATGGGACATGTGCTGTGTGAGCCCCTCCAGGAGATGGGACATGTGCTGTGTGAGCCCCTCCGGGCGACGGGACATGTGCAGTGTGAGCCTCTCCGGGAGATGAGACATGTGCTGTGTGAGGCTGCTCCGGGAGATGGTACATGTGCTGTGTGAGGCTGCTCCGGGAGATGGGACATGTGCTGTGTGAGGCTGCTCCGGGAGATGGGACGTGTGCTGTGTGATCCACTCCAGGAGATGGGGCACGTGAAGTGTGTGGGTCCTCTGGGGGATGGGACAGGTGCTGTGTGAGGGTCCTCCGGGAGATGGGACATGTGCTGTTACGGTCCTCCGGGAGATGGGACATATGCTGTGTGAGGGAACACCAGGAGATGGGACATGTGCTGTGTGAGGGTCCTCCGGGAGATGGGACATGTGCTGTGTGAGGGTCCTCTGGGAGATGGGTCGTGTGCTGTGTGAGCCCCTCCAGGAGATGGGACATGTGCTCTGTGAGCCCCTCCGGGAGACGGGACATGTGCTGTGTGAGCCCCTCCGAGAGATGGGACATGTGCTGATTGAGCCACTCCGGTAGATTGGACATGTGCTGTGTGAGGGTCCTCCGGGAGCTGGGACATGTGCTGCGTGAGGGTGCTCCGGGAGATGGGACATGTGCTGTGTCAGCCCCTCTGGGAGATGAGACATGTGCTGTGTGAGGTTAATCCGAGAGATGGGACATGTGCTGTGTTAGCCCCTACGGGAGATGGGACATGTGCTGTGTGAGGGTACTCCGGAAGATGGGATATGTGTTGCGTGAGGGTCCTCTGGGAGGTGGGACATGTGCTTTGTGACCCCCTCCGGGAGATGGGACATGTGCTGTGTGAGGGTCCTCCGGGAGATGGGACATGTGCTGTGTGAGCCCCTCGGGGAGATGGGAACTGTGCTGTATGAGGGTCCTCAGTGAGATTGGACATGTGCTGTGTGAGGGTCCTCCGGGAGATGGGACATGTGCTGTTCGGGTCCTCCGGGAGATGGGGCATGTGCTGTGTGAGGGTCCTCCGGGAGATGGGGCGTGTGCTGTGTGAGCCCCTCCAGGAGATGGGACATGTGCTGTGTGAGCCCATCCGGGAGACGGGACATGTGCTGTGTGAGCCCCTCCTG
The DNA here is from genome assembly GCF_044704955.1 of Pristiophorus japonicus. NCBI lineage: Eukaryota > Metazoa > Chordata > Chondrichthyes > Pristiophoridae > Pristiophorus > Pristiophorus japonicus. The sequence goes on from NW_027254582.1 coordinate 215,840, forward strand.
GAGATGGGACATGTGCTGTGTGAGGCTGCTCCGGGAGATGGTGTGTGAGGCTGCTCCGGGAGATGGGACATGTGCTGTGTGAGGCTGCTCCGGGAGATGGGACATGTGCTGTGTGAGGCTGCTCCAGGAGATGGGAAATGTGCTGTGTGAGGCTGCTCTGGGAAATGGGACATGTGCTGTGTGAACCCCTCCGGGAGATTGGACATGTGCTGTGTGAGCGCCCCTCCGGGAGATGGGGCATGTGCTGTTTGAGGGTCCTCAAGGAGATGTGACATTAGCAGTGTGAGCACCCCTCCGGTAGATGGGACATGTGTAGTGTGTGGCTCCTCTGGGGGATGGGACAGGTGTTGTGTGAGGCTGCTCCGGGAGATGGGACATGTGCTGTGTGAGGCTGCTCCAGGAGATGGGACATGTGCTGTGTGAGGGTCCTCCTGGAGATGGGACATGTGCTGTGAGGGTTCTCCGGGAGATAGGACATGTGCTGTGTGAGAGTCCTCTGGGAGATGGGTCGTGTGCTGTGTGAGCCCCTCCAGGTGATGGGACATGTGCTCTGTGAGCCCCTCCGGGAGTCGGGACATGTGCTGTGTGAGCCCCTCCGGGAGATGGGACATGTGCTGTGTGAGGCTGCTCCGGGAGATGGGACATGTGGTGTGTGACGGTCCTCCGGGAGATGGGACGTGTGCTGTGTGATCCACTCCAGGAGATGGGGCATGTGCAGTGTGTGGCTCCTCTGGGGGATGGGACAGGTGCTGTGTGAGGGTCCTCCGGGAGATGGGACATGTGCTGTTAGGGTCCTCCGGGAGATGGGGCATGTGCTGTGTGAGGGTCCTCTGGGAGATGGGGCGTGTGCTGTGTGAGCCCCACCAGGAGATGGGACATGTGCTGTGTGAGCCCATCCGGGAGACGGGACATGTGCTGTGTGAGCCCCTCCCTGGAGATGGGACATGTGCTGTGTGAGGCTGCTCCGGGAGATGGTGTGTGAGGCTGCTCTGGGAGACGGGACATGTGCTGTGTGAGCCCCTCCGAGAGATGGGACATGTGCTGTGTGAGGCTGCTCCGGGGGATGGGACATGTGGTGTGTGACGGTCCTCCGGGAGATGGGACGTGTGCTGTGTGATCCACTCCACGAGATGGGACATGTGCTCTGTGAGCCCCTCCAGGAAACGGGACATGTGCTGTGTGAGCCCCTCCGAGAGATGAGACATGTGCTGTTTGAGCCACTCCGGTAGATTGGACATGTGCTGTGTGAGGGTCCTCCGGGAGCTGGGACATGTGCTGCGTGAGGGTCCTCCGGGAGATGGGACATGTGCTGTGTTAGCCCCTCCGGGAGATGGGACATGTGCTGTGTGAGGGTACTCCGGGAGATGGGACATGTGCTGTGTGAGCCCCTCGGGGAGATGGGACATGTACTTTGTGAGCGTCCTCAGGGAGATTGGACATGTGCTGTGTGAGGGTCCTCCGGGAGATGGGACATGTGCTGTGAGGGTTCTCCGGGAGATAGGACATGTGCTGTGTGAGGGTCCTCCGGGAGATGGGGCATGTGCTGTGTGAGGGTCCTCCGGGAGATGGGACATGTGCTGTGTGAGCCCATCCGGGAGACGGGACATGTGCTGTGTGAGCCCCTCCTGGAGATGGGACATGTGCTGTGTGAGGCTGCTCCGGGACATGGTGTGTGAGGCAGCTCCGGGAGATGGGACATGTGCTGTGTGAGGCTGCTCCGGGAGATGGGACATGTGCTGTGTGAGGCTGCTCCAGGAGATGGGAAATGTGCTGTGTGAGGCTGCTCTGGGAAATGGGACATGTGCTGTGAGAGCCCTTCCGGGAGATGGGACATGTCCTGTGAGAGCCATTGCGGGAGATGGGACATGTGCTCTGTCAGCCCCTCCGGGAAATGGGACATGTGCTGCGTCAGCCCCCCCGGGAGATGGGACATGTGCTGTGTGAGGCTGCTCCGGGAGATGGTACATGTGCTGTGTGAGGGTCCTCCTGGAGATGGGACATGTGCTGTGAGGGTTCTCCGGGAGATGGGGCATATGCTGTTTGAGGGTCCTCCAGGAGATGTGACATTAGCAGTGTGACCACCCCTCCGGTAGATGGGACATGTGTAGTGTGTGGCTCCTCTGGGGGATGGGACAGGTGTTGTGTGAAGGTCCTCCGGGAGATGGGACATGTGCTGTGTGAGCCCCTCCGGGAGATGGGACATGTGCTGTGTGAGGCTGTCCGGGAGATGGTACATGTGCTGTGTGAGGCTGCTCCGGGAGATGGGACATGTGCTGTGTGAGGCTGCTCCGGGAGATGGGACGTGTGCTATGTGATCCACTCCAGGAGATGGGGCACGTGCAGTGTGTGGGTCCTCTGGGGGATGGGACAGGTGCTGTGTGAGGGTCCTCCGGGAGATGGGACATGTGCTGTTAGGGGCCTCCGGGAGATGGGACATATGCTGTGTGAGGGTACACGAGGAGATGGGACATGTGCTGTGTGAGGGTCCTCCGGGAGATGGGACATGTGTTGTGCGAGGGTCCTCCGGGAGATGGGACATGTGCTGTGTGAGGGTCCTCTGGGAGATGGGTCGTGTGCTGTGTGAGCCCCTCCAGGAGATGGGACATGTGCTCTGTGAGCCCCTCCGGGAGTCGGGACATGTGCTGTGTGAGCCCCTCCGGGAGATGGGACATGTGCTGTGTGAGGCTGCTCCGGGAGATGGGACATGTGGTGTGTGACAGTCCTCCGGGAGATGGGACGAGTGCTGTGTGATCCACTCCAGGAGATGGGGCATGTGCAGTGTGTGGCTCCTCTGGGGGATGGGACAGGTGCTGTGTGAGGGTCCTCCGGGAGATGGGACATGTGCTGTGTGAGGGTCCTCCGGGAGATGGGGCATGTGCTGTGTCAGCCCCTCCGGGAGATGGAACATGTGCTATGTGAGGTTCCTCCGGGAGATGGAACATGTGTTGTGCGAGGGTCCTCCGGGAGATGGGACACGTGCTGTGTCAGTCCCTCCAGGAGATGGGACATGTGCTGTGAGAGCCCTTCCGGGAGATGGGACATGTCCTGTGAGAGCCATTGCGGGAGATGGGACATGTGCTGTCAGCTCCTCCGGGAAATGGGACATGTGCTGCGTCAGCCCCCCCGGGAGATGGGACATGTGCTGTGTGAGGCTGCTCCGGGAGATGGGACATGTGCTGTGTGAGGCTGCTCCGGGAGATGGGACATGTGCTGTGTGAGGCTGCTCTGGGAAATGGGACATGTGCTGTGTGAACCCCTCCGGGAGATTGGACATGTGCTGTGTGAGCGCCCCTCCGGGAGATGGGGCATGTGCTGTTTGAGGGTCCTCCAGGAGATGTGACATTAGCAGTGTGAGCACCCCTCCGGTAGATGGGACATGTGTAGTGTGTGGCTCCTCTGGGGGATGGGACAGGTGTTGTGTGAAGGTCCTCCGGGAGATGGGACATGTGCTGAGTGAGCCCCTCCGGGAGATGGGACATGTGTTGTGTGAGGCTGCTCCGGGAGAAGATACATGTGCTGTGTGAGGCTGCTCCGGGAGATGGGACATGTGCTGTGTGAGGCTGCTCCGGGAGATGGGACATGTGCTGTGTGAGGGTCCTCCTGAAGATGGGACATGTGCTGTGAGGGTTCTCCGGGAGATAGGACATGTGCTGTGTGAGGGTCCTCCGGGAGATGGGGCATATGCTGTGTGAGAGTCCTCTGTGAGATGGGTCGTGTGCTGTGTGAGCCCCTCCAGGAGATGGGACATGTGCTGTGTGAGGCTGCTCCGGGAGATGAGACGTGTGCTGTGTGATCCACTCCAGGAGATGGGGCACGTGCAGTGTGTGGGTCCTCTGGGGGATGGGACAGGTGCTGTGTGAGGGTCCTCCGGGAGATGGGACATGTGCTGTTCGGGTCCTCCGGGAGATGGGACATATGCTGTGTGAGGGTACACCAGGAGATGGGACATGTGCTGTGTGAGGGTCCTCCGGGAGATGGGACATGTGCAGTGTGTGGCTCCTCTGGGGGATGGGACAGGTGCTGTGTGAGGGTCCTCCGGGAGATGGGACATGTGCTGTTAGGGTCCTCCGGGAGATGGGGCATGTGCTGTGTGAGGGTCCTCTGGGAGATGGGGCGTGTGCTGTGTGAGCCCCACCAGGAGATGGGACATGTGCTGTGTGAGCCCATCCGGGAGACGGGACATGTGCTGTGTGAGCCCCTCCCTGGAGATGGGACATGTGCTGTGTGAGGCTGCTCCGGGAGATGGTGTGTGAGGCTGCTCTGGGAGATGGGTCATGTGCTGTGTGAGGGTCCTCCGGGAGATGGGACATGTGCTGTGTCAGCCCCTCCGGGAGATGGAACATGTGCTATGTGAGGTTCCTCCGGGAGATGGAACATGTGTTGTGCGAGGGTCCTCCGGGAGATGGGACATGTGCTGTGTCAGTCCCTCCAGGAGATGGGACATGTGCTGTGAGAGCCCTTCCGGGAGATGGGACATGTCCTGTGAGAGCCATTCCGGGAGATGGGACATGTGCTCTGTCAGCCCCTCCGGGAAATGGGACATGTGCTGCGTCAGCCCCCCCGGGAGATGGGACATGTGCTGTGTGAGGCTGCTCCGGGAGATGGTACATGTGCTGTGTGAGGGTCCTCCTGGAGATGGGACATGTGCTGTGAGGGTTCTCCGGGAGATAGGACATGTGCTGTGTGAGGGTCCTCCGGGAGATGGGGCATGTGCTGTGTGAGGGTCCTCTGGGAGATGGGTCGTGTGCTGTGTGAGCCCCTCCAGGAGATGGGACATGTGCTGTGTGAGCCCCTCCGGGCGACGGGACATGTGCTGTGTGAGCCCCTCCGGGAGATGGGACATGTGCTGTGTGAGGCTGCTCCGGGAGATGGTACATGTGCTGTGTGAGGCTGCTCCGGGAGATGGGACATGTGCTGTGTGAACCCCTCCGGGAGATGGGACATGTGCTGTGTGAGGCTGCTCCGGGAGATGGGACGTGTGCTGTGTGATCCACTCCAGGAGATGGGGCACGTGCAGTGTGTGGGTCCTCTGGGGGATGGGACAGGTGCTGTGTGAGGGTCCTCCGGGAGATGGGACATGTGCTGTGTGAGCCCCTCCAGGCGACGGGACATGTGCTTTGTGAGGCTGCTCCGGGAGATGGGACATGTGCTGTGTGAGGCTGCTCCGGGAGATGGGACATGTGCTGTGTGAGGCTGCTCCGGGAGATGGGACGTGTGCTGTGTGATCCACTCCAGGAGATGGGGCACGTGCAGTGTGTGGGTCCTCTCGGGGATGGGACAGGTGCTGTGTGAGGGTCCTCCGGGAGATGGGACATGTGCTGTTAGGGTCCTCCGGGAGATGGGACATATGCTGTGTGAGGGTACACCAGGAGATGGGACATGTGCTGTGTGAGGGTCCTCCGGGAGATGGGACATGTGTTGTGCGAGGGTCCTCCGGGAGATGGGACATGTGCTGTGTGAGGGTCCTCTGGGAGATGGGTCGTGTGCTGTGTGAGCCCCTCCAGGAGATGGAATATGTGCTGTGTGAGGCTGCTCCGGGGGATGGGACATGTGGTATGTGACGGTCCTCCGGGAGATGGGACGTGTGCTGTGTGATCCACTCCAGGAGATGGGACATGTGCTCTGTGAGCCTCTCCAGGAAACGGGACATGTGCTGTGTGAGCCCCTCCGAGAGATGGGACATGTGCTGTGTGAGGTTAATCCAAGAGATGGGACATGTGCTGTGTTAGCCCCTACGGGAGATTGGACATGTGATGTGTGAGGGTCCTCCGGGAGCTGGGACATGTGCTGCGTGAGGGTCCGCCGGGAGATGGGACATGTGCTGTGTCAGCCCCTCTGGGAGATGAGACATGTGCTGTGTGAGGTTAATCCAAGAGATGGGACATGTGCTGTGTTAGCCCCTACGGGAGATGGGACATGTGCTGTGTGAGGGTACTCCGGAAGATGGGATATGTGTTGCGTGAGGGTCCTCTGGGAGGTGGGACATGTGCTTTGTGAGCCCCTCCGGGAGATGGGACATGTGCTGTGTGAGGGTACTCCGGGAGATGGGACATGTGCTGTGTGAGCCCCTCGGGGAGATGGGAGCTGTGCTGTGTGAGGGTCCTCCGGGAGATTGGACATGTGCTGTGTGAGGGTCCTCCGGGAGATGGGACATGTGCTGTTAGGGTCCTCCAGGAGATGGGGCATGTGCTGTGTGAGGGTCCTCTGGGAGATGGGGCGTGTGCTGTGTGAGCCCCTCCTGGAGATGGGACATGTGCTGTGTGAGGCTGCTCCGGGAGATGGTGTGTGAGGCTGCTCCGGGAGATGGGACATGTGCTGTGCGAGGCTGCTCCGGGAGATGGGACATGTGCTGTGTGAGGCTGCTCCAGGAGATGGGAAATGTGCTGTGTGAGGCTGCTCTGGGAAATGGGACATGTGCTGTGTGAACCCCTCCGGGAGATTGGACATGTGCTGTGTGAGCGCCCCTCCGGGAGATGGGACCTGTGTAATGTGTGGCTCCTCTGTGGGATGGGACAGGTGTTGTGTGAAGGTCCTCCGGGAGATGGGACATGTGCTGTGTGAGCCCCTCCGGGAGATGGGACATGTGCTGTGTGAGGCTGCTCCGGGAGATGGGACATGTGCTGTGTGAGGCTGCTCCATGATGGGACATGTGCTGTGTGAGGCTGCTCCGGGAGATGGGACGTGTGCTGTGTGATCCACTCCAGGAGATGGGGCACGTGCAGTGTGCGGGTCCTCTGGGGGATGGGACAGGTGCTGTGTGAGGGTCCTCCGGGAGATGGGACATGTGCTGTTAGGGTCCTCCGGGAGATGGGACATATGCTGTGTGAGGGTACACCAGGAGATGGGACATGTGCTGTGTGAGGGTCCTCCGGGAGATGGGACATGTGTTGTGCGAGGGTCCTCCGGGAGATGGGACATGTGCTGTGTGAGGGTCCTCTGGGAGATGGGTCGTGTGCTGTGTGAGCCCCTCCAGGAGTTGGGACATGTGCTGTGTGAGCCCCTCCGGGAGATGGGACATGTGCTGTGTGAGGCTGCTCCGGGAGATGGGACATGTGGTGTGTGACGGTCCTCCGGGAGATGGGACGTGTGCTGTGTGATCCACTCCAGGAGATGGGGCATGTGCAGTGTGTGGCTCCTCTGGGGGATGGGACAGGTGCTGTGTGAGGGTCCTCCGGGAGATGGGACATGTGCTGTTAGGGTCCTCCGGGAGATGGGGCATGTGCTGTGTGAGGGTCCTCTGGGAGATGGGGCGTGTGCTGTGTGAGCCCCTCCAGGAGATGGGACATGTGCTGTGTGAGGCTGCTCCGGGAGATGGTGTGTGAGGCTGCTCCGGGAGATGGGACATGTGCTGTGTGAGGCTGCTCTGGGAGATGGGACATGTGCTGTGTGAGGCTGCTCCAGGAGATGGGAAATGTGCTGTGTGAGGCTGCTCTGGGAAATGGGACATGTGCTGTGTGAACCCCTCCGGGAGATTGGACATGTGCTGTGTGAGCGCCCCTCCGGGAGATGGGGCATGTGCTGTTTGAGGGTCCTCCAGGAGATGTGACATTAGCAGTGTGAGCACCCCTCCGGTAGATGGGACATGTGTAGTGTGTGGCTCCTCTGGGGGATGGGACAGGTGTTGTGTGAAGGTCCTCCGGGAGATGGGACATGTGTTGTGCGAGGGTCCTCCGGGAGATGGGACATGTGCTGTGTGAGGGTCCTCTGGGAGATGGGTCGTGTGCTGTGTGAGCCCCTCCAGGAGATGGGACATGTGCTCTGTGAGCCCCTCCGGGAGTCGGGACATGTGCTGTGTGAGCCCCTCCGGGAGATGGGACATGTGCTGTGTGAGGCTGCTCCGGGAGATGGGACATGTGGTGTGTGACAGTCCTCCGGGAGATGGGACGTGTGCTGTGTGATCCACTCCAGGAGATGGGGCATGTGCAGTGTGTGGCTCCTCTGGGGGATGGGACAGGTGCTGTGTGAGGGTCCTCCGGGAGATGGGACATGTGCTGTTAGGGTCCTCCGGGAGATGGGGCATGTGCTGTGTGAGGATCCTCTGGGAGATGGGGCGTGTGCTGTGTGAGCCCCTCCAGGAGATGGGACATGTGCTGTGAGCCCATCCGGGAGACGGGACATGTGCTGTGTGAGCCCCTCCCTGGAGATGGGACATGTGCTGTGTGAGGCTGCTCCGGGAGATGGTGTGTGAGGCTGCTCCGGGAGATGGGACATGTGCTGTGTGAGGGTCCTCCGGGAGATGGGACATGTGCTGTGTCAGCCCCTCCGGGAGATGGAACATGTGCTATGTGAGGTTCCTCCGGGAGATGGAACATGTGTTGTGCGAGGGTCCTCCGGGAGATGGGACACGTGCTGTGTCAGTCCCTCCAGGAGATGGGACATGTGCTGTGAGAGCCCTTCCGGGAGATGGGACATGTCCTGTGAGAGCCATTGCGGGAGATGGGACATGTGCTGTCAGCTCCTCCGGGAAATGGGACATGTGCTGCGTCAGCCCCCCCGGGAGATGGGACATGTGCTGTGTGAGGCTGCTCCGGGAGATGGGACATGTGCTGTGTGAGGCTGCTCCGGGAGATGGGAAATGTGCTGTGTGAGGCTGCTCCAGGAGATGGGAAATGTGCTGTGTGAGGCTGCTCTGGGAAATGGGACATGTGCTGTGTGAACCCCTCCGGGAGATTGGACATGTGCTGTGTGAGCGCCCCTCCGGGAGATGGGGCATGTGCTGTTTGAGGGTCCTCCAGGAGATGTGACATTAGCAGTGTGAGCACCCCTCCGGTAGATGGGACATGTGTAGTGTGTGGCTCCTCTGGGGGATGGGACAGGTGTTGTGTGAAGGTCCTCCGGGAGATGGGACATGTGCTGTGTGAGCCCCTCCGGGAGATGGGACATGTGTTGTGTGAGGCTGCTCCGGGAGAAGATACATGTGCTGTGTGAGGCTGCTCCGGGAGATGGGACATGTGCTGTGTGAGGCTGCTCCGGGAGATGGGACATGTGCTGTGTGAGGGTCCTCCTGAAGATGGGACATGTGCTGTGAGGGTTCTCCGGGAGATAGGACATGTGCTGTGTGAGGGTCCTCCGGGAGATGGGGCATATGCTGTGTGAGAGTCCTCTGTGAGATGGGTCGTGTGCTGTGTGAGCCCCTCCAGGAGATGGGACATGTGCTGTGTGAGGCTGCTCCGGGAGATGAGACGTGTGCTGTGTGATCCACTCCAGGAGATGGGGCACGTGCAGTGTGTGGGTCCTCTGGGGGATGGGACAGGTGCTGTGTGAGGGTCTTCCGGGAGATGGGACATGTGCTGTTCGGGTCCTCCGGGAGATGGGACATATGCTGTGTGAGGGTACACCAGGAGATGGGACATGTGCTGTGTGAGGGTCCTCCGGGAGATGGGACATGTGCAGTGTGTGGCTCCTCTGGGGGATGGGACAGGTGCTGTGTGAGGGTCCTCAAGGAGATGGGACATGTGCTGTTAGGGTCCTCCGGGAGATGGGGCATGTGCTGTGTGAGGGTCCTCTGGGAGATGGGGCGTGTGCTGTGTGAGCCCCACCAGGAGATGGGACATGTGCTGTGTGAGCCCATCCGGGAGACGGGACATGTGCTGTGTGAGCCCCTCCCTGGAGATGGGACATGTGCTGTGTGAGGCTGCTCCGGGAGATGGTGTGTGAGGCTGCTCTGGGAGATGGGTCATGTGCTGTGTGAGGGTCCTCCGGGAGATGGGACATGTGCTGTGTCAGCCCCTCCGGGAGATGGAACATGTGCTATGTGAGGTTCCTCCGGGAGATGGAACATGTGTTGTGCGAGGGTCCTCCGGGAGATGGGACATGTGCTGTGTCAGTCCCTCCAGGAGATGGGACATGTGCTGTGAGAGCCCTTCCGGGAGATGGGACATGTCCTGTGAGAGCCATTCCGGGAGATGGGACATGTGCTCTGTCAGCCCCTCCGGGAAATGGGACATGTGCTGCGTCAGCCCCCCCGGGAGATGGGACATGTGCTGTGTGAGGCTGCTCCGGGAGATGGTACATGTGCTGTGTGAGGGTCCTCCTGGAGATGGGACATGTGCTGTGAGGGTTCTCCGGGAGATAGGATATATGCTGTGTGAGGGTCCTCCGGGAGATGGGGCATGTGCTGTGTGAGGGTCCTCTGGGGGATGGGTCGTGTGCTGTGTGAGCCCCTCCAGGAGATGGGACATGTGCTGTGTGAGCCCCTCCGGGCGACGGGACATGTGCTGTGTGAGCCCCTCCGGGAGATGGGACATGTGCTGTGTGAGGCTGCTCCGGGAGATGGTACATGTGCTGTGTGAGGCTGCTCCGGGAGATGGGACATGTGCTGTGTGAACCCCTCCGGGAGATGGGACATGTGCTGTGTGAGGCTGCTCCGGGAGATGGGACGTGTGCTGTGTGATCCACTCCAGGAGATGGGGCACGTGCAGTGTGTGGGTCCTCTGGGGGATGGGACAGGTGCTGTGTGAGGGTCCTCCGGGAGATGGGACATGTGCTGTGTGAGCCCCTCCAGGCGACGGGACATGTGCTTTGTGAGGCTGCTCCGGGAGATGGGACATGTGCTGTGTGAGGCTGCTCCGGGAGATGGGACATGTGCTGTGTGAGGCTGCTCCGGGAGATGGGACGTGTGCTGTGTGATCCACTCCAGGAGATGGGGCACGTGCAGTGTGTGGGTCCTCTCGGGGATGGGACAGGTGCTGTGTGAGGGTCCTCCGGGAGATGGGACATATGCTGTGTGAGGGTACACCAGGAGATGGGACATGTGCTGTGTGAGGGTCCTCCGGGAGATGGGACATGTGTTGTGCGAGGGTCCTCCGGGAGTTGGGACATGTGCTGTGTGAGGGTCCTCTGGGAGATGGGTCGTGTGCTGTGTGAGCCCCTCCAGGAGATGGAATATGTGCTGTGTGAGGCTGCTCCGGGGGATGGGACATGTGGTATGTGACGGTCCTCCGGGAGATGGGACGTGTGCTGTGTGATCCACTCCAGGAGATGGGACATGTGCTCTGTGAGCCTCTCCAGGAAACGGGACATGTGCTGTGTGAGCCCCTCCGAGAGATGGGACATGTGCTGTGTGAGGTTAATCCAAGAGATGGGACATGTGCTGTGTTAGCCCCTACGGGAGATTGGACATGTGATGTGTGAGGGTCCTCCGGGAGCTGGGATATGTGCTGCGTGAGGGTCCGCCGGGAGATGGGACATGTGCTGTGTCAGCCCCTCTGGGAGATGAGACATGTGCTGTGTGAGGTTAATCCAAGAGATGGGACATGTGCTGTGTTAGCCCCTACGGGAGATGGGACATGTGCTGTGTGATGGTACTCCGGAAGATGGGATATGTGTTGCGTGAGGGTCCTCTGGGAGGTGGGACATGTGCTTTGTGAGCCCCTCCGGGAGATGGGACATGTGCTGTGTGAGGGTACTCCGGGAGATGGGACATGTGCTGTGTGAGCCCCTCGGGGAGATGGGAGCTGTGCTGTGTGAGGGTCCTCAGGGAGATTGGACATGTGCTGTGTGAGGGTCCTCCGGGAGATGGGACATGTGCTGTTAGGGTCCTCCGGGAGATGAGGCATGTGCTGTGTGAGGGTCCTCTGGGAGATGGGGCGTGTGCTGTGTGAGCCCCTCCTGGAGATGGGACATGTGCTGTGTGAGGCTGCTCCGGGAGATGGTGTGTGAGGCTGCTCCGGGAGATGGGACATGTGCTGTGTGAGGCTGCTCCGGGAGATGGGACATGTGCTGTGTGAGGCTGCTCCAGGAGATGGGAAATGTGCTGTGTGAGGCTGCTCTGGGAAATGGGACATGTGCTGTGTGAACCCCTCCGGGAGATTGGACATGTGCTGTGTGAGCGCCCCTCCGGGAGATGGGACCTGTGTAATGTGTGGCTCCTCTGTGGGATGGGACAGGTGTTGTGTGAAGGTCCTCCGGGAGATGGGACATGTGCTGTGTGAGCCCCTCCGGGAGATGGGACATGTGCTGTGTGAGGCTGCTCCGGGAGATGGGACATGTGCTGTGTGAGGCTGCTCCATGATGGGACATGTGCTGTGTGAGGCTGCTCCGGGAGATGGGACGTGTGCTGTGTGATCCACTCCAGGAGATGGGGCACGTGCAGTGTGCGGGTCCTCTGGGGAATGGGACAGGTGCTGTGTGAGGGTCCTCCGGGAGATGGGACATGTGCTGTTAGGGTCCTCCGGGAGATGGGACATATGCTGTGTGAGGGTACACCAGGAGATGGGACATGTGCTGTGTGAGGGTCCTCCGGGAGATGGGACATGTGTTGTGCGAGGGTCCTCCGGGAGATGGGACATGTGCTGTGTGAGGGTCCTCTGGGAGATGGGTCGTGTGCTGTGTGAGCCCCTCCAGGAGTTGGGACATGTGCTGTGTGAGCCCCTCCGGGAGATGGGACATGTGCTGTGTGAGGCTGCTCCGGGAGATGGGACATGTGGTGTGTGACGGTCCTCCGGGAGATGGGACGTGTGCTGTGTGATCCACTCCAGGAGATGGGGCATGTGCAGTGTGTGGCTCCTCTGGGGGATGGGACAGGTGCTGTGTGAGGGTCCTCCGGGAGATGGGACATGTGCTGTTAGGGTCCTCCGGGAGATGGGGCATGTGCTGTGTGAGGGTCCTCTGGGAGATGGGGCGTGTGCTGTGTGAGCCCCTCCAGGAGATGGGACATGTGCTGTGTGAGGCTGCTCCGGGAGATGGTGTGTGAGGCTGCTCCGGGAGATGGGACATGTGCTGTGTGAGGCTGCTCTGGGAGATGGGACATGTGCTGTGTGAGGCTGCTCCAGGAGATGGGAAATGTGCTGTGTGAGGCTGCTCTGGGAAATGGGACATGTGCTGTGTGAACCCCTCCGGGAGATTGGACATGTGCTGTGTGAGCGCCCCTCCGGGAGATGGGGCATGTGCTGTTTGAGGGTCCTCCAGGAGATGTGACATTAGCAGTGTGAGCACCCCTCCGGTAGATGGGACATGTGTAGTGTGTGGCTCCTCTGGGGGATGGGACAGGTGTTGTGTGAAGGTCCTCCTGGAGATGGGACATGTGCTGTGTGAGGCTGCTCCGGGAGATGGTACATGTGCTGTGTGAGGCTGCTCCGGGAGATGGGACATGTGCTGTGTGAGGCTGCTCCGGGAGATGGGACATGTGCTGTGTGAGGCTGCTCCGGGAGATGGGACATGTGCTGTGTGAGGCTGCTCCGGGAGATGGGACGTGTGCTGTGTGATCCACTCCAGGAGATGGGGCACGTGCAGTGTGTGGGTCCTCTCGGGGATGGGACAGGTGCTGTGTGAGGGTCCTCCGGGAGATGGGACATGTGCTGTTATGGTCCTCCGGGAGATGGGACATATGCTGTGTGAGGGTACACCAGGAGATGGGACATGTGCTGTGTGAGGGTCCTCCGGGAGATGGGACGTGTGCTGTGTGATCCACTCCAGGCGATGAGGCAAGTGCAGTGTGTGGCTCCTCTGGGGGATGGGACAGGTGCTGTGTGAGGGTCATCCGGGAGATGGGACATGTGCTGTTCGGGTCCTCCGGGAGATGGGGCATGTGCTGTGTGAGGGTCCTCTGGGAGATGGGGCGTGTGCTGTGTGAGCCCCACCAGGAGATGGGACATGTGCTGTGTGAGCCCCTCCCTGGAGATGGGACATGTGCTGTGTGAGGCTGCTCTGGGAGATGGTGTGTGAGGCTGCTCTGGGAGATGGGACATATGCTGTGTGAGGCTGCTCCGGGAGATGGGACGTGTGCTGTGTGATCCACTCCAGGAGATGGGGCACGTGCAGTGTGTGGGTCCTCTGGGGGATGGGACAGGTGCTGTGTGAGGGTCCTCCGGGAGATGGGACATGTGCTGTTCGGGTCCTCCGGGAGATGGGACATATGCTGTGTGAGGGTACACCAGGAGATGGGACATGTGCTGTGTGAGGGTCCTCCGGGAGATGGGACATGTGTTGTGCGAGGGTTCTCCGGGAGATGGGACATGTGCTGTGTGAGGGTCCTCTGGGAGATGGGTCGTGTGCTGTGTGAGCCCCTCCAGGAGATGGGACATGTGCTCTGTGAGCCCCTCCGGGAGTCGGGACATGTGCTCTGTGAGCCCCTCCGGGAGTCGGGACATGTGCTGTGTGAGCCCCTCCGGGAGTCGGGACATGTGCTGTGTGAGCCCCTCCGGGAGATGGGACATGTGCTGTGTGAGGCTGCTCCGGGAGATGGGACATGTGGTGTGTGACGGTCCTCCGGGAGATGGGACGTGTGCTGTGTGATCTACTCCAGGAGATGGGGCATGTGCAGTGTGTGGCTCCTCTGGGGGATGGGACAGGGGCTGTGTGAGGGTCCTCCGGGAGATGGGACATGTGCTGTTAGGGTCCTCCGGGAGATGGGGCATGTGCTGTGTGAGTGTCCTCTGGGAGATGGGGCGTGTGCTGTGTGAGCCCCACCAGGAGATGGGACATGTGCTGTGTGAGCCCATCCGGGAGACGGGACATGTGCTGTGTGAGCCCCTCCCTGGAGATGGGACATGTGCTGTGTGAGGCTGCTCCGAGAGATGGTGTGTGAGGCTGCTCTGGGAGATGGGTCATGTGCTGTGTGAGGGTCCTCCGGGAGATGGGACATGTGCTGTGTCAGCCCCTCCGGGAGATGGAACATGTGCTATGTGAGGTTCCTCCGGGAGATGGAACATGTGTTGTGCGAGGGTCCTCCGGGAGATGGGACATGTGCTGTGTCAGTCCCTCCAGGAGATGGGACATGTGCTGTGAGAGCCCTTCCGGGAGATGGGACATGTCCTGTGAGAGCCATTGTGGGAGATGGGACATGTGCTGTGAGAGCCCTTCCGGGAGATGGGACATGTCCTGTGAGAGCCATTGTGGGAGATGGGACATGTGCTCTGTCAGCCCCTCCGGGAAATGGGACATGTGCTGCGTCAGCCCCCCCGGGAGATGGGACATGTGCTGTGTGAGGCTGCTCCGGGAGATGGTACATGTGCTGTGTGAGGGTCCTCCTGGAGATGGGACATGTGCTGTGAGGGTTCTCCGGGAGATAGGACATGTGCTGTGTGAGGGTCCTCCGGGAGATGGGGCATGTGCTGTGTGAGGGTCCTCTGGGAGATGGGTCGTGTGCTGTGTGAGCCCCTCCAGGAGATGGGACATGTGCTGTGTGAGCCCCTCCAGGAGATGGGACATGTGCTGTGTGAGCCCCTCCAGGAGATGGGACATGTGCTGTGTGAGCCCCTCCGGTAGCGACGGGACATGTGCAGTGTGAGCCTCTCCGGGAGATGAGACATGTGCTGTGTGAGGCTGCTCCGGGAGATGGTACATGTGCTGTGTGAGGCTGCTCCGGGAGATGGGACATGTGCTGTGTGAGGCTGCTCCGGGAGATGGGACGTGTGCTGTGTGATCCACTCCAGGAGATGGGGCACGTGCAGTGTGTGGGTCCTCTGGGGGATGGGACAGGTGCTGTGTGAGGGTACTCCGGGAGATGGGACATGTGCTGTTACGGTCCTCCGGGAGATGGGACATATGCTGTGTGAGGGAACACCAGGAGATGGGACATGTGCTGTGTGAGGGTCCTCCGGTAGATTGGACATGTGCTGTGTGAGGGTCCTCCGGGAGCTGGGACATGTGCTGCGTGAGGGTCCTCCGGGAGATGGGACATGTGCTGTGTCAGCCCCTCTGGGAGATGAGACATGTGCTGTGTGAGGTTAATCCGAGAGATGGGACATGTGCTGTGTTAGCCCCTACGGGAGATGGGACATCTGCTGTGTGAGGGTACTCCGGAAGATGGGATATGTGTTGCGTGAGGGTCCTCTGGGAGGTGGGACATGTGCTTTGTGACCCCCTCCGGGAGATGGGACATGTGCTGTGTGAGGGTCCTCCGGGAGATGGGGCGTGTGCTGTGTGAGCCCCTCCAGGAGATGGGACATGTGCTGTGTGAGCCCATCCGGGAGACGGGACATGTGCTGTGTGAGCCCCTCCTGGAGATGGGACATGTGCTGTGTGAGGCTGCTCCGGGAGATGGTGTGTGAGGCTGCTCCGGGAGATGGGACATGTGCTGTGTGAGGCTGCTCCGGGAGATGGGACATGTGCTGTGTGAGGCTGCTCCAGGAGATGGGAAATGAGCTGTGTGAGGCTGCTCTGGGAAATGGGACATGTGCTGTGTGAACCCCTCCGGGAGATTGGACATGTGCTGTGTGAGCGCCCCTCCGGGAGATGGGGCATGTGCTGTTTGAGGGTCCTCAAGGAGATGTGACATTAGCAGTGTGAGCACCCCTCCGGTAGATGGGACATGTGTCGTGTGTGGCTCCTCTGGGGGATGGGACAGGTGTTGTGTGAGGCTGCTCCGGGAGATGGGACATGTGCTGTGTGAGGCTGCTCCAGGAGATGGGACATGTGCTGTGTGAGGGTCCTCCTGGAGATGGGACATGTGCTGTGAGGGTTCTCCGGGAGATAGGACATGTGCTGTGTGAGAGTCCTCTGGGAGATGGGTCGTGTGCTGTGTGAGCCCCTCCAGGAGATGGTACATGTGCTCTGTGAGCCCCTCCGGGAGTCGGGACATGTGCTGTGTGAGCCCCTCCGGGAGATGGGACATGTGCTGTGTGAGGCTGCTCCGGGAGATGGGACATGTGGTGTGTGACGGTCCTCCGGGAGATGGGACGTGTGCTGTGTGATCCACTCCAGGAGATGGGGCATGTGCAGTGTGTGGCTCCTCTGGGGGATGGGACAGGTGCTGTGTGAGGGTCCTCCGGGAGATGGGACATGTGCTGTTAGGGTCCTCCGGGAGATGGGGCATGTGCTGTGTGAGCCCCTCCCTGGAGATGGGACATGTGCTGTGTGAGGCTGCTCCGGGAGATGGTGTGTGAGGCTGCTCTGGGAGACGGGACATGTGCTGTGTGAGCCCCTCCGAGAGATGGGACATGTGCTGTGTGAGGCTGCTCCGGGGGATGGGACATGTGGTGTGTGACGGTCCTCCGGGAGATGGGACGTGTGCTGTGTGATCCACTCCAGGAGATGGGACATGTGCTGTGTGAGGCTGCTCCGGGAGATGGGACATGTGCTGTGTGAGGCTGCTCCGGGAGATGGTACATGTGCTGTGTGAGGCTGCTCCGGGAGATGGGACATGTGCTGTGTGAGGCTGCTCCGGGAGATGGGACGTGTGCTGTGTGATCCACTCCAGGAGATGGGGCACGTGCAGTGTGTGGGTCCTCTGGGGGATGTTACAGGTGCTGTGTGAGGGTCCTCCAGGAGATGTGACATGTGCTGTTACGGTCCTCCGGGAGATGGGACATATGCTGTGTGAGGGAACACCAGGAGATGGGACATGTGCTGTGTGAGGGTCCTCCGGGAGATGGGACATGTGTTGTGCGAGGGTCCTCCAGGAGATGGGACATGTGCTATGTGAGGGTCCTCTGGGAGATGGGTCGTGTGCTGTGTGAGCCCCTCCAGGAGATGGGACATGTGCTCTGTGAGCCCCTCCGGGAGACGGGACATGTGCTGTGTGAGCCCCTCCGAGAGATGGGACATGTGCTGTGTGAGGCTGCTCCGGGGGATGGGACATGTGGTGTGTGACGGTCCTCCGGGAGATGGGACGTGTGCTGTGTGATCCACTCCAGGAGATGGGGCATGTGCAGTGTGTGGCTCCTCTGGGGGATGGGACAGGTGCTGTGTGAGTGTCCTCCGGGAGCTGGGACTTGTGCTGTTCGGGTCCTCCGGGAGTTGGGGCATGTGCTGTGTGAGGGTCCTCTGGGAGATGGGGCGTGTGCTGTGTAAGCCCCTCCAGGAGATGGGACATGTGCTGTGTGAGCCCATCCGGGAGACGGGACATGTGCTGTGTGAGCCCCTCCTGGAGATGGGACATGTGCTGTGTGAGGCTGCTCCGGGAGATGGTGTGTGAGGCTGCTCCGAGAGATGGGACATGTGCTGTGTGAGGCTGCTCCAGGAGATGGGAAATGTGCTGTGTGAGGCTGCTCTGGGAAATGGGACATGTGCTGTTTGAGTGTCCTCCAGGAGATGTGACATTAGCAGTGTGAGCACCCCTCCGGTAGATGGGACATGTGTAGTGTGTGGCTCCTCTGGGGGATGGGACAGGTGTTGTGTGAAGGTCATCCGGGAGATGGGACATGTGCTGTGCGAGCCCCTCCGGGAGATGAGACATGTGCTGTGTGAGGCTGCTCCGGGAGATGGTACATGTGCTGTGTGAGGCTGCTCCGGGAAATGGGACATGTGCTGTGTGAGGCTGCTCCGGGAGATGGGACATGTGCTGTGTGAGGCTGCTCTGGGAGATGGGACGTGTGCTGTGTAATCCACTCCAGGAGATGGGGCACGTGCAGTGTGTGGGTCCTCTGGGGGATGGGACAGGTGCTGTGTGAGGGTCCTCCGGGAGATGGGACATGTGCTGTTAGGGGCCTCCGGGAGATGGGACATATGCTGTGTGAGGGTACACCAGGAGATGGGGCATGTGCTGTGTGAGGGTCCTCTGGGAGATGGGGCGTGTGCTGTGTGAGCCCCTCCAGGAGATGGAACATGTGCTGTGTGAGCCCATCCGGGAGACGGGACATGTGCTGTGTGAGCCCCTCCCTGGAGATGGGACATGTGCTGTGTGAGGCTGCTCCGGGAGATGGTGTGTGAGGCTGCTCCGGGAGATGGAACATGTGCTGTGTGAGGGTCCTCCGGGAGATGTGACATGTGCTGTGTCAGCCCCTCCGGGAGATGGAACATGTGCTATGTGAGGTTCCTCCGGGAGATGGAACATGTGTTGTGCGAGGGTCCTCCGGGAGATGGGACATGTGCTGTGTCAGTCCCTCCAGGAGATGGGACATGTGCTGTGAGAGCCCTTCCGAGAGATGGGACATGTGCTGTGAGAGCCATTCCAGGAGATGGGACATGTGCTCTGTCAGCCCCTCCGGGAAATGGGACATGTGCTGCGTCAGCCCCCCCGGGAGATGGGACATGTGCTGTGTGAGGCTGCTCCGGGAGATGGTACATGTGCTGTGTGAGGGTCCTCCTGGACATGGGACATGTGCTGTGAGGGTTCTCCGGGAGATAGGACATGTGCTGTGTGAGGGTCCTCCGGGAGATGGGGCATGTGCTGTGTGAGGGTCCTCTGGGAGATGGTACGTGTGCTGTGTGAGCCCCTCCAGGAGATGGGACATGTGCTGTGTGAGCCCCTCCGGGCGACGGGACATGTGCTGTGTGAGCCCTTCCGGGAGATGGGACATGTGCTATGTGAGGCTGCTCCGGGAGATGGTACATGTGCTGTGTGAGGCTGCTCCGGGAGATGGGACATGTGCTGTGTGAGGCTGCTCCGGGAGATGGGACATGTGCTGTGTGAGGCTGCTCCGGGAGATGGGACGTGTGCTGTGTGATCCACTCCAGGAGATGGGGCACGTGCAGTGTGTAGGTCCTCTGGGGGATGGGACAGGTGCTGTGTGAGGGTCCTCCAGGAGATGGGACATGTGCTGTTAGGGTCCTCCGGGAGATGGGACATATGCTGTGTGAGGGTACACCAGGAGATGGGACATGTGCTGTGTGAGGGTCCTCCGGGAGATGGGACATGTGTTGTGCGAGGGTCCTCTGGGAGATGGGTCGTGGGCTGTGTGAGCCCCTCCAGGAGATGGGACATGTGCTCTGTGAGCCCCTCCGGGAGACGGGACATGTGCTGTGCGAGCCCCTCCGGGAGATGGGACATGTGCTGTGTGAGGCTGCTCCGGGAGATGGTACATGTGCTGTGTGAGGCTGCTCCGGGAGATGGGACATGTGCTGTGTGAGGCTGCTCCGGGAGATGGGACGTGTGCTGTGTGATCCACTCCAGGAGATGGGGCACGTGCAGTGTGTGGGTCCTCTGGGGGATGGGACAGGTGCTGTGTGAGGGTCCTCCGGGAGATGGGACATGTGCTGTTAGGGTCCACCGGGAGATGGGACATATGCTGTGTGAGGGTACACCAGGAGATGGGACATGTGCTGTGTGAGGGTCCTCCGGGAGATGGGACATGTGTTGTGTGAGGGTCCTCCGGGAGATGGGACATGTGCTGTGTGAGGGTCCTCTGGGAGATGGGTCGTGTGCTGTGTGAGCCCCTCCAGGAGATGGGACATGTGCTCTGTGAGCCCCTCCGGGAGTCGGGACATGTGCTGTGTGAGCCCCTCCGGGAGATGGGACATGTGCTGTGTGAGGCTGCTCCGGGAGATGGGACATGTGGTGTGTGACTGTCCTCCGGGAGATGGGACGTGTGCTGTGTGATCCACTCCAGGAGATGGGGCATGTGCACTGTGTGGCTCCTCTGGGGGATGGGACAGGTGCTGTGTGAGGGTCCTCCGGGAGATGGGACATGTGCTGTTAGGGTCCTCCGGGAGATGGGGCATGTGCTGTGTGAGGGTCCTCTGGGAGATGGGGCATGTGCTGTGTGAGCCCCTCCAGGAGATGGGACATGTGCTGTGTGAGCCCATCCGGGAGACGGGACATGTGCTGTGTGAGCCCCTCCCTGGAGATGGGACATGTGCTGTGTGAGGCTGCTCCGGGAGATGGTGTGTGAGGCTGCTCCGGGAGATGGGACATGTGCTGTGTGAGGGTCCTCCAGGAGATGGGACATGTGCTCTGTGAGCCCCTCCGGGAGTCGGGACATGTGCTGTGTGAGCCCCTCCGGGAGATGGGACATGTGCTGTGTGAGGCTGCTCCGGGAGATGGGACATGTGGTGTGTGACGGTCCTCCAGGAGATGGGACGTGTGCTGTGTGATCCACTCCAGGAGATGGGGCATGTGCAGTGTGTGGCTCCTCTGGGGGATGGGACAGGTGCTGTGTGAGGGTCCTCCGGGAGATGGGACATGTGCTGTTAGGGTCCTCCGGGAGATGGGGCATGTGCTGTGTGAGGGTCCTCCGGGAGATGGGGCGTGTGCTTTGTGAGCCCCTCCAGGAGATGGGACATGTGCTGTGTGAGCCCCTCCCTGGAGATGGAACATGTGTTGTGCGAGGGCACTCCGGGAGATGGGACATGTGCTGTGTCAGTCCCTCCAGGAGATGGGACATGTGCTGTGAGAGCCCTTCCGGGAGATGGGACATGTCCTGTGAGAGCCATTCCGGGAGATGGGACATGTGCTCTGTCAGCCCCTCCGGGAAATGGGACATGTGCTGCGTCAGCCCCCCCGGGAGATGGGACATGTGCTGTGTGAGGGTCCTCTGGGAGATGGGTCGTGTGCTGTGTGAGCCCCTCCAGGAGATGGGACATGTGCTCTGTGAGCCCCTCCGGGAGACGGGACATGTGCTGTGTGAGCCCCTCCGAGAGATGGGACATGTGCTGTGTGAGGCTGTCCGGGGGATGGGACATGTGGTGTGTGACGGTCCTCCGGGAGATGGGACGTGTGCTGTGTGATCCACTCCAGGAGATGGGGCATGTGCAGTGTGTGGCTCCTCTGGCGGATGGGACAGGTGCTGTGTGAGTGTCCTCCGGGAGATGGGACATGTGCTGTTAGGGTCCTCCGGGAGATGGGGCATGTGCTGTGTGAGGGTCCTCTGGGAGATGGGGCGTGTGCTGTGTGAGCCCCTCCAGGAGATGGGACATGTGCTGTGTGAGCCCCTCCGGGAGACGGGACATGTGCTGTGTGAGCCCCTCCTGGAGATGGGACATGTGCTGTGTGAGGCTGCTCCGGGAGATGGTGTGTGAGGCTGCTCCGGGAGATGGGACATGTGCTGTGTGAGGCTGCTCCGGGAGATGGGACATGTGCTGTGTGAGGCTGCTCCAGGAGATGGGAAATGTGCTGTGTGAGGCTGCTCCGGGAAATGGGACATGTGCTGTGTGAACCCCTCCGGGAGATTGGACATGTGCTGTGTGAGCGCCCCTCCGGGAGATGGGACACGTGCTGTGTGAGGGTCCTCAGGGTGATGGGACATGTGCTGTGTGAGGCTGCTCCGGGAGATGGGACATGTGCTGTGTGAGGCTGCTCCGGGAGATGGGAAATGTGCTGTGTGAGGCTGCTCTGGGAAATGGGAAATGTGCTGTGTGAGGCTGCTCTGGGAAATGGGACATGTGCTGTGTGAACCCCTCCGGGAGATTGGACACGTGCTGTGTGAGCGCCCCTCCGGGAGATGGGACACGTGCTGTGTGAGGGTCCTCAGGGTGATGGGACATGTGCTGTGCGAGGCTGCTCCGGGAGATGGGGCATGTGCTGTTTGAGGGTCCTCCAGGAGATGTGACATTAGCAGTGTGAGCACCCCTCCGGTAGATGGGACATGTGTAGTGTGTGGCCCCTCTGGGGGATGGGACAGGTGTTGTGTGAGCGTCCTCCGGGAGATGGGACATGTGCTGTGTGAGCGTCCTCCGGGAGATGGGACACGTGCTGTGTGAGGGTCCTCAGGGTGATGGGACATGTGCTGTGCGAGCCCCTCCGGGAGATGGGACATGTGCTGTGTGAGCCCCTCCGGGAGATGGGACATGTGCTGTGTGAGTGTCCTCCGGGAGATGGGACATGTGCTGTTTGAGCCACTCCGGGAGATGGGACATGTGCTGTTTGAGTCACTCCAGTAGATTGGACATGTGCTGTGTGAGGGTCCTCCGGGAGCTGGGACATGTGCTGTGTGAGGGTCCTCCGGGAGATGGGACATGTGGTGTGTGAGCCCCTCCGGGAGATGGGACATGTGGTGTGTGATGGTCCTCCGGGAGATGGGACGTGTGTTGTGTGATCCACTTCAGGAGATGGGGCATGTGCAGTGTGTGGCTCCTCTGGGGGATGGGACAGGTGCTGTGTGAGGGTCCTCCGGGAGATGGGACATGTGCTGTTAGGGTCCTCCAGGAGATGGGACATGTGCTTTGTCAGCCACTCCGGGAGATGGGACATGTACTGCGTCAGCCCCTCTGGGAGATGGGACATGTGTTATGCGAGGGTCCTCCGGGTGATGGGACGTGCTGTGTGAGGGTCCTCCGGGAGATGGTGCATGTGCTGTGTGAGGGTCCGCCAGGAGATGGGCCATGTGTTGTGCGAGGGTCCTCCGGGAGATGGGACATGTGCTGTGTGAGAGTTCTCTGGGAGATGGGACATGTGCTGTGTGAGGGTCCTCCGGGAGATGGGACATGTGCTGTGTGAGCCCCTCCGTGAGATGGGAAATGTGCTGTGAGAGCCCTTCCGGGAGATGGGACATGTGCTGTGTGAGGGTCCTTCGGGAGATGGGACATTATCTGTGAGAGCCCTTCCAGGCGATGGGACATGTGCTGTGAGAGCCCCTCCGGGAGATGGGACATGTCTTGTGCGAGGGTCCTCCGGGAGATGGGACATGTGCTGTGTGAGGGTCCGCCAGGAGATGGGACATGTGTTGTGCGAGGGTCCTCCGGGAGATGGGACATGTGCTTTGTGAGCCCCTCCGGGAGATGGGACATGTGCTGTGAGAGGGTTCGTCCGGGAGATGGGACATGTGCTGCGTGAGGGTACTCCGGGAGATGGGACATGTGCTGTGTGAGCCCCTCGGGGAGATGGGAGCTGTGCTGTGTGAGGGTCCTCAGGGAGATTGGACATGTGCTGTGTCAGCCCCTCCGGGTGATGGAACATGTGCTGTGTGAGCCCCTCCGGGAGATGGGACATGTGCTGTGTAAGGTTAATCCGAGAGATGGGACATGTGCTGTGTTAGCCCCTCCGGGAGATGGGACATGTGCTATGTGAGGGTACTCTGGAAGATGGAACATGTGCTGTGTGAGGGTCCTCTGGGAGATGGGACATGTGTTGTGCGAGGGTTCTCTGGGAGATGGAACATGTGTTGTGTGAGGGTCCTCCGGGAGATAGAAACATAGAAAATTGGTGCAGGAGTAGGCCATTCGGCCCTTCGAGCCTGCACCACCATTTAATGAGATCATGGCTGAACATGTAACTTCAGTACCCCCTTCCTGCTTTCTCGCCATACCCCTTGATCCCCCTAGTATTCAGGACTACATCTAACTTCTTTTTGAATATATTTAGTGAATTGGCCTCAACAACTTTCTGTGGTAGAGAATTCCACAGGTTCACCACTCTCTGGGTGAAGAAGTTTCTCCTCATCTCGGTCCTAAATGGCTTACCCCTTATTCTTAGACTGTGACCCCTAGTTCTGGACTTCCCCAACCGTGGGAACATTCTTCCTGCATCTAACCTGTCTCAACCCATCAGAATTTTAAATGTTTCTATGATATCCCCTCTCATTCTTCTGAACTCCAGTGAATACAAGCCCAGTTGATCCAGTCTTTCTGATATGTCAGTCCCGCCATCCCGGGAATCAGTCTGGTGAACCTTCGCTGCACTCCCTCAATAGCAAGAATGTCCTTCCTCAAGTTAGGAGACCAAAACTGAACACAATACTCCAGGTGTGGCCTCACCAAGGCCCTGTACAACTGTAGCAACACCTCCCTGCCCCTGTACTCAAATCCCCTCGCTACAAAGGACAATATGCCATTTGCTTTCTTAATCGCCTGCTGTACCTGCATGCCAACCTTCAATGACTGATGTACCATGACACCCAGGTCTCGTTGTACCTCCCCTTTTCCTAATCTGTCACCATTCAGATAATAGTCTGTCTCTCTGTTTTTACCACCAAAGTGGATAACCTCACATTTATCCACATTATACCTTATCTGCCATGCATTTGCCCACTCACCTAACCTATCCAAGTCACTCTGCAGCCTCATAGCATCCTCCTCGCAGCTCACACTGCCACCCAACTTAGTGTCATCCGCAAATTTGGAGATACATTTAATACCCTCATCTAAATCATTAATGTACAATGTAAACAGCTGGGGCCCCAGCACAGAACCTTGCGGTACCCCACTAGTCACTGCCTGCCATTCTGAAAAGTACCCATTTACTCCTACTCTTTGCTTCCTGTCTGCCAACCAGTTCTCAATCCACGTCAGCACACTTTCCCCAATTCCATGTGCTTTAACTTTGCACATTAATCTCTTCTGTGGGACCTTGACGAAAGCCTTCTGAAAGTCCAAATACACCACATCAACTGGTTCTCCCTTGTCCACTTTATTGGAAACATCCTCAAAAAATTCCAGAAGATTTGTCAAGCATGATTTCCCTTTCACAAATCCATGCTGACTTGGACCTATCATGTCACCTCTTTCCAAATGCGCTGATGTGACATCCTTAATAATTGATTCCATCATTTTACCCACTATCGATGTCAGGCTAACCGGTCTATAATTCCCTGTTTTCTCTCTCCCTCCTTTTTTAAAAAGTGGGGTTACATTGGCTACCCTCCACTCCATCGGAACTGATCCAGAGTCTATGGAATGTTGGAAAATGACTGTCAATGCATCCGCTACTTCCAAGGCCACCTCCTTAAGTACTCTGGGATGCAGTCCATCAGGCCCTGGGGATTTATCGGCCTTCAATCCCATCAATTTCCTCAACACAATTTCCCGACTAATAAGGATTTCACTCAGTTCCTCCTCCTTACTAGACCCTCTGACCCCTGTTAAATCCTGAAGGTTGTTTGTGTCCTCCTTAGTGAATACCGAACCAAAGTACTTGTTCAATTGGTCTGCCATTTCTTTGTTCCCCGTTATGACATCCCCTGATTCTGACTGCAGGGGACCGACGTTTGTCTTTACTAACCTTTTTCTCTTTACATATCTATAGAAGCTTTTGCAATCCGTCTTACTGTTCCCTGCAAGCTTCCTCTCGTACTCTATTTTCCCTGCCCTAATCAAACCCTTTGTCCTCCTCTGCTGAGTTCTAAATTTCTTCCAGACCCCGGGTTCACTGCTATTTCTGGCCAATTTGTATGCCACTTCCTTGGCTTTAATACTATCCCTGATTTCCCTTGATAGCCATGGTTGCCACCTTCCCGTTTTTATTTTTACGCCAGACAGGGATGTACAATTGTTGCAGTTCATCCAGGCTGTCTCTAAATGTCTGCCATTGCCCATCCACAGTCAACCCCTTAGGGTCCTCTGGGGGATGGGACATGTGCTGTGTGAGGGTCCTCTGGGAGATGGGACGTCTGCTGTGTGAGGATCCTCCGGGAGTTGGGACATGGTCTGTGTGAGCGCCTCCGGGAGATGGGACATGTGCTGTGTGAGCGCCTCCGGGAGATGGGACATGTGCTGTGTGAGGTTAATCCGGGAGATGTGACATGTGCTGTGTGAGCCACTCCAGGAGATGGGACATGTGCTGTGTGAGGGTCCTCCGGGAGATGGGACATGTGCTGTGTGGAGGTCCTCCGGGAGATGGGACATGTGCTATGTGAGGGCCTCCGGGAGATGGGACATGTGCTGTGTGAGCCACTCCGGGAGATCGGACATGTGCTGTGTGAGCGTCCGCCGGGAGATGGGACATGTGCTGTGTGAGGGGCCTCCGGGGGATAGAAACATAAAAGCTATGTAAAGAGTAGGCCATTCGGCCCTTCGATTCCGCACCACCATTCAATATGATCATGGCTGATCATGCAACCTCAGTACCCCACTCCTGTCTTCTCCCCTTACACCCTAATCCCATTAGCCATAAGGGTCACATTTAACTCCCTTTTGAATATATCCAATGAACTGGACTCAACAACTTTCTGTGGTAGAGAATTCCATAGGTTCACCACTATCTGGTTGAAAAGGTTTCTCCTCACCTCAGTCCTAAATGGCTTACCCCTTATCCTTAGACTGTGACCCCTGGTTCTGGACTTCCCCAACAGTGGGAACATTCTTCCTGCATCTAACCTGTCCAATCCCCTCAGAATTTTATATGCTTCTATGAGATCCCCTCTCATTCTTCTAAATTCCAGTGAATATAAACCTAGTCTTTCTTCATATGTCAGTCCTGCCATCTCTGGAATCAGTCTGGTGAACCGTCGCTGCACTCCCTCAACAGCAAGAATGTCCTTCCTCAGATTAGGAGACCAAAACTGCACACAATATTCAAGGTGTGGTCTCACCAAGGCCCTGTGCAACTGCAGCAAGACCTCCTTGCTCCTATACTCAAATCCTCTCGCTATGAAAGCCAACATGCCATTTGCTTTCTTTACTGCCTGCTGTACCTGCATGCCTACTTTCAATGACTGATGTACCATGACACCCAGGTCTCGTTGCACCTTCCCTTTCAATAATCTGTCACCATTCAGTTAATATTCTGCCTTCCTGTTTTTGCCACCTCACACTTAACCACATTATACTGCATCTGCCATGCATCTGCCCATTCACCTAACCTGTCCAAGTCACCCAGCAGCCTCTTACTATCCTCCTCACAGCTCACACTGCCACCCAGCTTAGTGTCATCTGCAAACTTGGAGATTCAATTCCTTCGTCTAAATCATTCATATATATTGTAAATAGCTGGGGTCCCAGCACTGAACCTTGCAGTACCCCACTAGTCACTGCCTGCCATTCTGAAAAGGACCCGTTTATTTCTACTCTTTGCTTCCTGTTTACCAACCAGTTCTCTATCCACATCAATACATTACCCCCAATCCCATGTGCCTTAATTTTACGCACTAATCTCTTGTGTGGGACCTTGTCAAAAGCCTTTTGAAAGTCCAAATACACCACATCCACTGGTTCTCCCTTATCCACTCTACTAGTTACATCCTCAAAAAATGGCCTTCATAGCTAGGGGATTTGAGTATAGAAGCAGGGAGATCTTACTGCAGTTGTACAGGGCCTTGGTGAGGCCTCACCTGGAATATTGTGTTCAGTTTTGGTCTCCTAATCTGAGGAAAGACGTTCTTGCTATTGAGGGAGTGCAGCGAAGATTCACCAGACTGATTCCCGGGATGGCGGGACTGACATATGAGGAGAGACTGGATCAACTGGGCCTTTATACACTGGAGTTTAGAAGGATGAGATGGGACCTCATAGAAACATATCAGATTCTGACAGGACTGGACAGGTTAGATGTGGGAAGAATGTTCCCAATGAAGGGGAAGTCCAGAATCAGGGGACACAGACTTAGGATAAGGGGTAGACCATTTAAGCATCCACTATTTTTAGGGCCACTTCCTTAAGTACTCTGGGATGCAGAGTATCAAGCCCCGGTGATTTATCGGCCTTCAAACCCATCAATTTCTCTAACCCCATTTTCCGCTTTATAAGGATATCCTTCAGTTCCTCCTTCTCACTCGACCCTCGGTCCCCAAGTATTTCCGGAAGGTTATTTGTGCCTTCCTTCATGAAAACAGAACCAAAGTATTTGTTTAACTGGTCCGCCATTTCTTTGTTCCCCATTATGAATTCACCTGAATCTGACTGCAAGGGACCTACGTTTGTTTTCACTAATCTTTGTCTCTTCACATATTTATAGAAGCTTTTGCAGTCAGTTTTTATGTTCCTAGCCAGCTTCCTCTCATACTCTATTTCCGCTTCCTAATTAAACCCTTTGTCCTCCTCTGCTGTATTACAAAACTCTCCCAAGTCCTCAGGTTTGCTGCTTTTTCTGGCCAATTTATATGCCTCTCCCTTGGATTTAACACTATCCTTAATTTCCCTTGTTAGCCACGGTTGAGCCACCTTCCCCGTTTTATTTTTACTCCAGACAGGGATGTACAATTGTTGAAGTTCATCCATGTGATCTTTAAATGTTTGCCATTGCCTAGCCACCGTCAACCCTTTAAGTATCACTCGCCAGTCTATTCTAGCCAATTCATGTCTCATACCATCGAAGTTACCTTTCCCCAAGTTCAGGACCCTAGTCTCTGAATTAACTGTGCCACTCTCCATCTTAATAAAGAATTCTACCATATTATGGTCACTCTTCCACAATGGGCCTTGCACAACAAGATTGTTAATTAGTCCCTTCTCATTACACATCACCCAGTCTAGGATGGCCAGCCCTCTAGTTGGTTCCTCGACATATTGGTCTAGAAAACCATCCCTAATACACTCCAGGAAATCCTCCTCCACTGCATTGCTACCAGTTTGGTTAGCCCAGTCAATATGTAGATTAAATTCGCCCATGATAACTGCTGTACCTTTGTGGCACACATCCCTAATTTTTTTGCTTGATGCTGTCCCCATCCTCATTACTACTGTTTGGTGGTCTGTACACAACTCCCACTAGCGTTTTCTGCCCTTTGGTATTCTGTAGCTCCACCATACAGATTCCACATCATCCAGGCTAATGTCCCTCCTTACTATTGCATTAATTTCCTCTTTAACCAGCAACACCACCCCGCCTCCATTTACTCTCTGTCTATCCTTCCTAAATGTTGAATACCCCTGGATGTTGAGTTCCCAGCCTTGGTCACCCTGGAGTCATGTCTCCGTGATGCCAATTACATCATATCCGTTAACTGCTATCTGCGTAGTTAATTTGTCCACCTTATTCCGAATACTCCTCGCATTGAGGCACAGAGCCTTCAGGCTTGTCTTTTTCATACTCTTTGCCCCTTTAGGATTTTGCTGTAATGTGGCCCTTTTTGCTTTGGGTTTCTCTGCCCTCCACTTTTACTTTTCTTCTTTCTATCTTTTGCTTCTGCCCCCATTCTACTTCCCTCTGTCTTCCTTCATAGGGACATTGGTTCGGGTCCTGCCCAGTGCAGACTATCTGGTTTGCACTGGTACCACCGCCCCCAGAACCAGTTCCAATGTCCCAGGAACTTGAATTCCTCCCTCTTGCACCACTCCTCAAGCCACGTATTCATCTGAGTTATCCTGCCATTCCTACTCTGACTAGCACGTGGCACTGGTAGCAATCCTGAGATTACTATTTTTGAGGTCTTACTTTTTAAATTTAGCTCCTAGCTCCCTAAATTCGTTTTGTAGGACCTCATCCCATTTTTCACCTGTATCGTTGGTACCTAGATGCACCACGACAACTGGCTGTTTACCCTCCCCCTTCAAAATGTCCTGCACCCGCTCCGAGACATCTTTGACCCTTGCACCAGGGAGGCAACATACCATCCTGGAGTCTCTGTTGCGGCCGCAGAAACGTCTATCTATTCCCCTTACAATTGAATCCCCTATCACTATCGCTCTCCCACTCTTTTTCCTGCCCTCCTATGCAGCAGAGCCACCCACGGTGCCATGGACTTGGCTGCTGCTGCTCTCCCCTGATGAGTCATCCCCCTCAACAGTACCCAATGCGGTGTATGTGTTTTGCAGGGGGATGACCGCAGGGGACCCCTGCCCTATCTTCCTTGCACTGCTCTTCCTGTTGGTCACCCATTTACTATCTGGCTGAGTACCCTTAATCTTTGGCAAGACCAACTCACTAAACGTGCTATTCACGTCATTCTCAGCATCGTGGATGCTCCAGAGTGAATCCACCCACAGCTCCAGTGCCGCAATGCGGTCTGTCAGGAACTGCAGCAGAATACACTTCCCGCACATGTAGTTGTCAGGGAGACTGGAAGCGTCCCTGACTTCCCACATAGTACAGGAGGAGCATAACACGTGTCTGAGCTTTCCTGCCATGACTTAACCCCTAGATTAACTTAATTTGACAACAATAATGCCAAAGGTTACTTACTGATAAAGAAAAAGAAAAACTACTCACCAATCACCAGCCAATCACTTACCCCCTTGGCTGTGACATCACCTTTTGATTTCTTTCGACTTCTTTTGCCTCCCTGCTGCAACTGCACCAAGCTCGCCTCCTCCTCCGAACACCCGACGCTGCTCTGCCGACGCTGGGCCTTTATAGGCCTCCCCCGGACTCCTGCATCGTCTCGTCCTCCGAACTCCCGATGCTGGGCCTTTATAGGCCTCCCCCGGACTCCTGCACTGCCTCCTCCTCCGAACTCCCGACGCTGGGCCTTTATAGGCCTCCCCCGGACTCCTGCACTGCCTCCTCCTCTGAACTCCATAGGAACTGATCCAGATTCCATGGAATGTTGGAAAATGACCACCAATGCATCTACTATTTCAAGGGCTTCCTTAAGTACTCTGAGAAGATGACGATCAGGCCCTGGGAATTTATCGGCCTTCAATCTCATCAATTTCCCCAACACCATTTTCTGACTAATAAGGATTTCCCTCAGTTCCTCCTTCTCACTAGACCCTCAGTCCCCTAGTATTTTCGGGAGGTTATTTGTGTCTTCCTTGGGGGGGGGGGGGGGGGGTGAGGGGGGAGGGGCAAGGGGGGCTGGCGGGAGGGAGGCCGATTGTGGTAGTTGTGCTAAAGATCGGCACTGTTCCAACACGGACATTGCCCGCACAAACAGCCCCCTGTTCCCTGGGGTCATTGCCGTGAAAGAGATGCGATGCAAAAGAGAACATTACCAAACAAAAAGGTTGGGAGCAGGTCTCCTGTCGGTGAAGGGCACGGCTTCAATGCATCCCGAGGAGGTAAGGGAAGGAATTGGTGTGTTCTGTCGAGTAATGATCAACAGATGGTGGGGTCAGGAGCGGGTGATGGAACAGATTCTGGATGGAGCAATGATAACAACTTATATTTATATAGTGCTTTTAATGTAATAAAACGTCCCCAGGCCCTTCACAGGAGAGTTAAAGGACAAAACAAATTCATTCGACACCAAGCCACATAAGAAGAAATTACGACAGATGATCAAAGGAGGAAATAGCAGAGGCCTTGACCATAATTTTCCAGTCCACTTTGGATCTGGGCATGGTGCCGGAGGATTGGAGGACTGCTAATGTAGTACCCTTGTTTAAGAAGGGAGAAAGGGATAGGCTGAGTAATTACAGGCCTGTCAGCCTAACCTCAGTGGTGGGAAAATTATTGGAAAAAATCCTGAAAGACAGGATAATTCTGTATTTGGAAAGGCAGGGATTAATTAGGGACAGTCAGCACGGATTTGTTAAGGGAAGATCGTGTCTGACTAACCTGATTGAATTTTTTGAGGAGGTAACCAAGAGGGTCGATGAGGGTAGTGCGTACGATGCAGTATATATGAACTTTAGCAAAGCTTTTGATAAGGTCCCACATGGTAGACTGGTCATGAAGGTTAAAGTCCATG
Organism: Pristiophorus japonicus; assembly: GCF_044704955.1. Classification (NCBI taxonomy): domain Eukaryota; kingdom Metazoa; phylum Chordata; class Chondrichthyes; family Pristiophoridae; genus Pristiophorus; species Pristiophorus japonicus. The sequence continues at coordinate 247,660 of NW_027254582.1, forward strand.
GGATTTTAGTCCAAAATGGCAAGTTGGATCCAAAATTAGCGTGGAGGTAGGAAGCAAAGGGTAATGGTTGATGGATGTTTTTGTGACTGGAAGGATGTTTCCAGTGGGGTTCCGCAGGGCTCAGTACTGGGATCCTTGCTTTTTGTGGTATATATCAATGATTTAGATTTGAATATAGGGAGTATGATTAAGAAGTTTGCAGACGACACTAAAATTGGCTGTGTGGTTGATAATGAAGAGGAAAGTCATGGGCTGCAGGAGGATATCAATCTACTGGTCAGGTGGGCAGAGCAGTGGCAAATGGAATTTAATTCAGAGAAGTGTGAGGTGATGCACTTTGGGAGGGCTAATAAGGAAAGGGTATACACATTAAGTGGTAGGCCATTTAATAGTGTAGATGAACAAAGGGACCTTGGAGTGCTTGTCCACAGATCCCTGAAAGTAGCAGGCCAGGTGGATAAGGTGGTTAAGAAGGCATACGGAATGCTTGCCTTTATTGGCCGAGGCATAGAATATATGAGCAGGGAAGTTATGCTTAAATTGTATAACACTTTGGTTAGGCCACAGCTGGAGTACTGCGTGCAGTTCTGGTCGTCGTATTATAGGAAGGACGTGATTGCACTAGAGAGGGTGCAGAAGAGATTTACTAGGATACTGCCCGGAATGGAGAATGTTAGTTATGAGGACAGATTGGATAGGCTGAGCTTGTTCTCATTGGAACAGAGGAGGTTGAGAGGAGACCTCATTGAGGTGTACAAAATATTGAGGGACTTGGACATAGTGGATAGTAAGGGTCTATTTCCATTGGCGGAGGGGTCTATTACGAGGGTCATAGTTTTAAGGTGGTTGGTGGAAGATTTAGAGGGGCTTCTTTACGCAGAGGGTTGTGGGGATCTGGAACTCGCTGCCTGGAAGAGTGGTGGATGCAGAAACCCTCACCACTTTTAAGAGATAGTTGGATGGGCACTTAAAGTACAGTAACCTGCAGGGTTACGGACCTAGAGCTGGTAATTGGGATTAGACTGGATGACCATCTGTTGGCCAGCGCAGATATAATGGTAAGTACTGCAGGGAATAGAATACGGCCAGGGTGATCTCCTGGACTAGTTTCGATCACCTGGATGGGTCGGAGAGGAATTTTCACAGATTTTTTCTCCCTAAATTGGCCTTGGTTTTTAATCTGGTTTTTGCCTCTCCAAGGAGATCACATGGCTCCGGTTGGGGTGGAGTGTAGAATGTTTCAGTATAGGGGGTTCGCAGTTGTGTGAGGCAACTGGTTGGGCTGGGTGCTCTTTACCATTCCGTCATTGTTCATAGGCTTACATGTAACCTTTAGGGCTGCTGACCAAGGGCCGTGTGGCTCTGTGTCGGCCGGCGTGGACACGATGGGACGGAATGTTCTCCTCCTGCGCTGTAAATTTCTATGTTTGTATGTATGTTTTAAGGAGTGCCTTAAAGGAGTACAGAGAGGTAGAGAAGCAGAGAGGTTTAGGGAGGGTGTTCCACAGTTTGGGTCCAGGCAGCTGAAGGCACGGCCACCGATGGTGGAGCGATTATAATCAGGGATGCTCAAGAGGGCAGAATTTGAGGAGTCCAGACATCTCGTGGGGGGGGGGGGGGGTGGGGCGGGGCGGGGGGGGGGTTAAGGCTGAATGGGATTATAGAGATAGGGAGGGGCGAGGCCATGGAGGGATTTGTAAACGAGGATGAGAATTTTGAAATCGAGGCGTAACTTAACCAGGAGCCAATGTAGGTCAACGAGCACAGGGGTGATGGGTGAGCGGGACTCGGTGCGAGTTAGGACAAGGGCTGCTGAGTTTTGGCTGACCTCAAGTTTATGTAGGGTCGAATGTGGGAGGCCAGCCAGGAGGGCTGGAGTAGGTCAAGTCGAGAAGGAACAAAGGCATGTATAAGGGCTTCAGCAGCAGTTGAGCTGAGGTGGGGCGGAGGTGGGCGATGTTACGGAGGTGGAAATTCGTGGTTTTAGTTATGCTGCACATGTGTGGCTGGAAGCTCATTTCAGGGTCAAATATGACACCTAGGTTGCAAACAGTCTGGTTTAGTCTCGGATAGATGATAGGGAGAGGGATAGAGTCAGTGGCTAGGGAACGGACTTTGTGGCAGGGACCAAAGACAATGACTTCGTCTTCCCAACATTTAATTTGGAAAAAATTCTGCTCATCCAGTACTGGATGTCGGACAATTTGTAGACCATGAGGAGCTGAGGTAGAGCTGGGTGTACATGTGGAAACTGACTCCGTGTTTTCGGATGATATCACCAAGGGGCAACATGTAGATGAGAAATAGGAGGGGCTAAGGATAGATCCTTGGGGGACACCAGAGGTAACGATGCAGGAGTGGGAAGAGAACCCATTACAGGAGATTCTCTGACTACGATTAGAGAGATAAGAATGGAACCAGGTGAGTGCAATCCCACCCAGCTGGTCGATGGTGGAGAGGCGTTGGAGGAGGATGGAGTGGTCAACCGTGTCAAAGGCTGCAGACAGGTCCAGGAGGGACGAGGAGGGATAGTTTACCTTTGACACAGTCACAAAGGATGTCAGTTGTGACTTTGATTTGAGCCGTTTCGATACTGTGGCAGGGGCGGGGACCAGATGGGAGGGATTCAAAACATGGAATTCTGGGAAAGGTGGGCACGGATTTGGGAGGCAACAACACATTCAAGGACTTGAGAGGAAAGGGAGGTTGGAGATGGGCGGTCGCTAGCAAGCACAGTGGGGTCAAGGGTGGGTTTTTTGAGGAAGGGGTGATGACGACAGATTTGGGAGAGGGGCACAGTACCTGAGGAGAGAGAACCGTTAACAATGTCGGCTAACATGGGAGCCAGAAAAGGAAGTTGGGTAGTCAGCAGTTTGGTGGGAATAGGGTCAAGGGAGCAGGAAGTGGGTCTCATGGACACGATGAGCTCGGAGAGGTCAAGAGGGGAGATCAGAGAGAAACTGGAGAAAGATGTGAGTTTAGGGCTTGGGCAGGTGGGAGCCTCAGAGGAAGTTTGGCCCGGTGGGCGAGGGGATGGAAGGCAGCTGATGGTCTCAAAGATTGAGACAAAGAAGTCCATGAGCTTCTCACACTTGTTATTGGAGGGGAGTGTGGTGGAGACAGGGGAGAGGGGTTTAAGACGATTAGCAGTAGAGAATAGTATCCGGGGGTTATCTTTGCATTCCAGAATGACCCTGGAATAGTGAGCAGTTTTGGCAGGCAGCAGTAAAACCCGATAATGCTTTGATGTGCTGAATCCGGGCGTCGCTGGCAAGGCCGGCATTTATTGCCCATCCCGAATGGGCATGGAGAAGGTGTTGGTGAGCCGCCGCCTTCAATACAACCGAGGGCAATGAAGAGTCAATCACGTGGCAAATCTCAAAATATAACTTTTTTCTAAAACATTTAATGAACTTCAATTTCAATTAATTTTAAATATGTGATGTGTTTTTTAAATTTATTATCTTGTGTTTCTTGTTTTAGGACGGTTTTTTCATTGATAGTGAAAATGGAGTTCCCATTATCAATGAGAATACTACCCTGTGATTGGTGGTCCAGGCCCACGTGACTCCAGCATTATCATACACACAGAGAAGTCATCTTCCCGCACGCTGCGCATGGAATGAAGGCCTCCATCACCACCTGGTATTTTCCCAGGTCAGAAGACACCCCCCGCCCTCCCCCCTCCGCCCACCTCTCCCCCCACATTCTTCCCCATGCCCCCCCACCCTCCTGCTCCTCCCCCCTCCTCCTCCCCCCCCACCCTCGGTACAGGACATTCCTCTCCCCACCCCCCCTCCCTCTCCTCCCCCCTCCTTCTTCCGCCCTCCCCCCACTCTTTCCCCTCCCCTCCCCCCTCCTTCTTCCCCCCTCCCCCACTCTTTCCCCCTCCCCCTCTCCCTCCCTCTCCCCTTCCCCGCTGCCCCCTCTCTCCCCCATACTCCGCTCTCCTTCTCTCCTCTCTGCCCCCGTTCTCTCTCATCCCCCTTCACCTCACCCACCAGCCCCCTCTACTCCACTCCACCCCCCCTCCCCTCCCCCACCAGCCCCCTCCCACTCCCGCTCCCCCTCCACACCACCCCCCCTCCCCTCCCCTTCCCCACCAGGTACAGGGCATTCCTCCCCACCCCAGGTACAGTACACCCCTCCCCTTCTGAACTTCCTTCACCAGGACCCCCAGTGCCCTGTCAGAGAAGCTGCGCGCCCTCAGACTCAGCCCCTGAGCCACCCTGCAATGTGCCAGCGCAGTCTGCTCCTCCAGTGGCAGTGGGTGAATGGTGCCCACCAAAATACATCCAGCTCCAGTGATGAAACTGCAGGTTTCTGTCTTAACACCTCCAGGAAAGTTCAAATGACGGTAATCAGGAATTAGGTACAAAATTGTGTGCTAAAACCAGACTTTCAAATAGTGAAGTAGAGTTGAGAAGAGGTGAGGGGAGGGGTAGAGTTCAGAGGGAAGGGGAGGGGAGGGCTCGAGCTCAGGAGAGGGACAGATCTCACAGCGCTCCCCTGAACTCGATCCCTAACTCTCCATATCATGACGTTCCCGACAAGCTCCCACTCGATTTGACCGAAGACTGACAAAGGTACTGTACCCAGAGGATCCTGCTGGTTGGCCTGGCCGTTATCGCAGGCGATGACCTCATCGAGCTCGGAGTTGCTGCTGGAGCCGCCATCGCTGGAACTGCCGATCCACTGCGGAGTGCACTTCCTGCGGATCACAGCCTCTCGCGCCCGCCGCACGCGCTGCATCTGCTCCTTCTGTTTCTGCGTCCGCTGGCACTTCTTCATCCGCGGCAGCTTTCGGGAGGACGTGTTCACCCATTTCACACTGGCGCCAGACTGACTGGACTTCGCAAGCCGGGCCCTGGAGGATGAAGCCGGCCCAGCCCGGCAGCTTTGCTGCTGCTCCTCTCCATCCCTCGGTGACAGGCTGGCGTCTGGGGGCCTGGGGACAGAGGGTAACAATCACATCGCAATACCATTCAAACCGCCACCAGTAGGGGCAACATGGAGCCGGCACAGCCCCAGCATGGAGCATGGCAACACCTGCTCCCTGATCGAGACACAGCACATAGAGAAACATGTTAATGGGCAGAGGACGGGGTGAGGTGGGGGAGGGGGGGCCAGAAGGCGAGAGACTGGGGGGGGGGGGCCAGAGGGCGAGAGAGAGAGAGAGACGGGGGCGAGAGAGAGAGAGACGGGGGCGAGAGAGAGAGAGAGAGAGCAAGAGAGAGACGGGGGCGAGAGAGAGACGGGGGCGAGAGAGAGAGAGAGAGACGGGGGCGAGAGACAGAGGCGAGAGACAGAGAGAGACGAGAGCGAGAGAGAGAGAGAGAGAGAGAGACGGGGGCGAGAGAGAGAGAGAGAGAGAGAGAGACGGGGGCGAGAGAGAGAGAGAGACGGGGGCGAGAGAGAGAGAGAGAGAGAGAGACGGGGGCGAGAGAGAGAGAGAGAGAGAGACGGGGGCGAGAGAGAGAGAGAGACGGGGGCGAGAGAGAGAGAGAGAGAGAGAGAGACGGGGGCGAGAGAGAGAGAGAGAGAGAGAGAGAGAGACGGGGGCGAGAGAGAGAGAGAGAGAGAGAGACGGGGGCGAGAGAGAGAGAGAGAGAGAGAGAGACGGAGGCGAGAGAGAGACGGGGCGAGAGAGAGAGAGAGAGAGAGACGGGGGCGAGAGAGAGAGAGAGAGAGAGAGAGAGACGGGGGCGAGAGAGAGAGAGAGAGGCGGGGGCGAGAGAGAGAGAGAGAGAGAGAGACGGGGGCGAGAGAGAGAGAGAGAGAGAGAGAGATGGGGGCGGAGAGAGAGAGAGAGAGAGAGAGACGGGGGCGAGAGAGAGAGAGAGAGAGACGGGGGCAAGAGAGAGAGAGACAGGGGCGAGAGAGAGAGAGAGAGACGGGGGCGAGAGAGAGAGAGAGACGGGGGCGAGAGAGAGAGGAGACGGGGGCGAGAGAGAGAGAGAGAGACGGGGGCGAGAGAGAGAGAGAGAGAGAGACGGGGGCGAGAGAGAGAGAGAGAGAGAGACGGGGGCGAGAGAGAGAGAGAGAGAGAGAGACGGGGGCGAGAGAGAGAGAGAGAGAGAGACGGGGGCGAGAGAGAGAGAGAGAGAGAGACGGGGGCGAGAGAGAGAGAGAGAGAGAGAGAGACGGGGGCGAGAGAGAGAGAGAGAGAGAGGAGACGGGGCGAGAGAGAGAGAGAGAGAGAGAGAGAGAGACGGGGGCGAGAGAGAGAGAGAGAGAGAGAGAGACGGGGGCGAGAGAGAGAAGAGAGAGAGAGAGAGACGGGGCGAGAGAGAGAGAGAGAGAGAGACGGGGCGAGAGAGAGAGAGAGAGAGAGACGGGGGCGAGAGAGAGAGAGAGAGAGAGAGAGAGACGGGGGCGAGAGAGAGAGAGAGAGAAGACGGGGGCGAGAGAGAGAGAGAGAGAGAGAGAGAGAGAGAGAGAGAGAGACGGGGGCGAGAGAGAGAGAGAGAGAGAGAGAGACGGGGGCGAGAGAGAGAGAGAGAGAGAGAGAGACGGGGGCGAGAGAGAGAGAGAGAGAGAGAGAGAGACGGGGGCGAGAGAGAGAGAGAGAGAGAGACGGGGGCGAGAGAGAGAGAGAGAGAGAGAGAGAGAGACGGGGGCGAGAGAGAGAGAGAGAGACGGGGGCGAGAGAGAGAAGAGAGACGGGGCGAGAGAGAGAGAGACGGGGGAGAGAGAGAGAGAGAGGCGGGGGCGAGAGAGAGAGAGAGAGACAGGGGCGAGAGAGAGAGAGAGAGAGACAGGGAGAGAGAGAGAGAGACGGGGGCGAGAGAGAGAGAGACGGGGGCGAGAGAGAGAGAGACGGGGCGAGAGAGAGAGAGAGAGACGGGGGGAGAGAGAGAGAGAGACGGGGGCGAGAGAGAGAGAGACGGGGTGAGAGAGAGAGAGAGACGGGGGCGAGAGAGAGAGAGAGACAGGGGCGAGAGAGAGAGAGACGGGGGCGAGAGAGAGAAGACGGGGGCGAGAGAGAAGAGAGACGGGGGCGAGAGAGAGAGAGACGGGCGAGAGAGAGAGAGAGACAGGCGAGAGAGAGAGAGAGACAGGGGCGAGAGAGAGAGAACGGGGGCGAGAGAGAGAGAGAGAGAGAGAGAGGGGGCGAGAGAGAGAGAGTGAGAGCGATGGGGGAGGAGGGGACGGGGGGGGAGGAAGGAAGGGCCGAGGGAGAGGGTGGGGGAAGGTAGGGGCCGAAGGAGGTGGGGGGGAGGGGCCGAGGCCGAGGCGGGCGGCGGGGGAAGAGTGGCCGAAATACAAGTTATTCGGGAAAGATCGGGAAAAGAGATTTCTTTGAGGAAATATTACGGGTGCTAGAAAGAGGAAATGTCCTCGAGGGCTCCAGGACAGAATCGATTTGCTTCGAGTATGGGACACATAAAAGCAGTTATTGCAGAATTGGGGGTATTTTATTCATGAAGGAGACAGAGGAGCGGATTTGTAAGGAAATTACTGAGAGGTAATATGTGATAATTGGAGACTTTAATGAGCCGAAGATTGAATGGGCAGTTAGTGTGTTTAGGGCAGAGAAGGGAGGAATTTCTAAATTCAGGAGAAGGTGCTGCATCAGTGTGAGGAAGGAGGCATTGCTGGATCTGGTCCTGGGGTATGAAGCGGGTCAAGTGGAGATAGTCAGTTGGGGAATATGTTCGGAATGATGATGATTGTATCGGAAGGTTTCGATTAGTCATGGAGAAGGACCATGTGCAATGTGGAATAATTCAGGCGTGTAGCAGGGCAATGGCAGCCTTTAAAGAGAAAAGGAGGACATCAAAGGCAGAGCTTCCTGGATGTCAAAGGAGTTAGAGACGAGGGTGAAGCAGAGAAAGAGGTGTGGTGTAGGACACGGAGAATAAATATATAGTACAGAGGGAGAAGTGAAAAAAGAAGTAAGAGACAGTACGAGAATAGATTGATAGCTCACATAAAAGGCAATCCAAAGATCTTCGAGAGGTATTTTTGGTAGTTAACAAGACACAGACATTCAGCACGCGGGGTTAATCTCGCCGTTTCACCTCAGTGATGTGTGCCGGGGCTGTGGGTGGGGTTTTGATGCCGGTCACTGCTGTTGCCACTACTTTACTTTCAACCGTCTCTCGTTTTTGATTGATTGCACGTTTGCAAATCAAGAAGGCAAGCTTGCATGACGTTGGTTTTTTCAAATACTCTAAATTCTAATCAAAGGGCGGGAGCTATTAACAGTGAAAGGATTGGCCGAGGTTGGGCCGATTGGGGACCAATGGAGATCCATTGGTGGAGACAGATGGCATTTGTGCTTTGTATTGGTGTTTAGCAAAGAGGGCCTTGTCAAAGTTATGGCGAATGAGGGAGTTGCTGGGATATTGGATGAGATAAATACAGATAAAGGGGAGGTACTAGAAAGGTTGGCAGTCCATAAAGTAGATAAGTCACCCGGTCGGGATGGGTGCGTCCTCGGTTGCTGGGATAGAAATTGCGGAGGTGCTGGCCACAAATCTTCCGATGCTCCTTGGACAAAGGGGTTGTGCCAGAGACTGGAGGATTGCATATGTTGCACCCTTGTGCAAACAAGGTGCAGAGGGATAAAGCTGGCATTACAGGCCGGTGTAACATTGGTGCTGGGGAAACTTCAATCAATCCTCCAGGAAAATGGCTTGGACAACAATAACTTGTATTTATATAGCGCCTTTAACGTAGTAAACCATCCCAAGGAGCTTCATAGCAGCGTTATCAAATAAAATTTGACACCGAGCCACACAAGGAGAAATTAGCGCAGAGGACCTAAAGCAAAGAGGTTTCAAGGAGCGCCTTAAAGGAGGAAAGAGAGGTAGAGAGACAAGGAGATTTAGGGAGGGAGTTCCAGAGTTTAGTGCCTCAGCAGCTGAAGGCACAGCCGCCAATCGTTGAGCGATCAAAACCAGGAATGCTCAAGATGCCAGATTTAGAGGAGTGCAGATATCTTGGGGGTGTTGTGGGAGTGGAAGAGATTACAACAATTGGGAGGGGAGAGGCCATGGAGGGATTTGAAAATAAGGAAGAGAAATTTGAAATCGAGGTGTTGCTTAACTGGAAGCCAATGTAGGTCAGCGAGCACAGGGGTAATGGGTGAGCGGGACTTGGTGCGAGTTAGGACACGGGTCAGCTAGCACAGGGGGTGATGGGTGAGCGGGATTTGGTGTGAGTTAGGACACGAGGCAGTGAGCTCAGGGGGTGATGGGTGAGCGGGACTCGGTGCGAGTTAGGACACGCTCAGTGAGCACAGGGGGCGATGGGTGAGTGGGACTTGGTGTGAGTTAGGACACGCTCAGTAAGCACAGAGGGTGAAGGGTGAGCGGGACTTGGTGCGAATTCGAACACGGGGCAGCCAAGTTTTGGCTGACCAAGTTTATGTGGGGTAGAATGTGGGAGGGCAGCCAGGAGTGCATTAGAATAGTCAAGTCTAGAGGTAACAAAGGTATGGATAAGGATTTCAGCAACAGATGAGCCGAGGCAGGGACGGAGACGGGCGATGTTACGGAGGTAGAAATAGGTGCGGATATGTGGTCGGAAGCTCATTTCAGGGTCAAATATAACACCAAGGTTCAGCATGGACTAATAAAGAATGGCAGCACGGATTGGTAAAGGGCAGAACGTGTTTGACGAGGTAAGCGAGGGCGGATGAGGGTAGTGCAGTTGGTATTGTGTGTATGCGCCAGCGCAGCCTCCGGTCGCCTGAAGAAGAAAATGTTTGAAGACCAGGACCTCAAATCTGGCACCAAGCTCATGGTCTACAGGGCAGTAGTGATACCCGCCCTCTTGTATGGCTCAGAGGCATGGACTTTATACAGCAGACATCTCAAAGCCCTGGAGAAGTACCACCAGCGCCGCCTCCGCAAGATCCTGCAAATCCCCTGGGAGACGCACCAACATCAGTGCTCTCACTCAGGCCAACATCCCCAGCATCGAAGCACTGACCACACTCGAAAAGCTCCGTTGGGCGGGCCACATCCGCATGCAAAACACAAGACTCCCTATGCAAGTGCTCTACTCGGATGATGACGACCCGGAACTCCTACACAGCAAGCGAGCCCCAGATGGGCAGAGAAAACGTTTCAAGAACACCCTCAAAGCCTCCTTGATAAAGTGCAACATCCCCACCGACATAAGAACAGGAGGAGGTCATACGGCCCCTCGAGCCTGCTCCGCCATTCAATAAGATCATGGCTGATCTGATCATGGACTTAGCTCCACTTCCCCGCCCACTCCCCATAACCCCTTATCGGTCAAGAAACTGTCTATTTCTGTTTGAAATTTATTCAATGTCCCGGCTTCCACAGCTCTCCGAGGCAGCAAATTCCACAGATTTACAACCCTCAGAGAAGAAATTCCTCCTCATCTCTGTTTTAAATGTGCGACCCCTTATTCTAAGATCATGCCCTCTAGTTCTAGTCTCCCCCATCAGTGGAAACATCCTCTCTGCATCCACCTTGTCAGGCCCCCTCATAATCTTATACATTTCGATAAGATCACCTCTCATTCTTCTGAACGCCAATGAGTAGAAGCACAACCGACTCAACCTTTCCTCATAAGTCAACCCCTTCACGTTTAGTGAGTTGGTCTTACCGCAGGTAAAGGGTCCACAGCCAGATAGGGAATGGGCGACTAACAGGAAGAGCAGTGCAAGGAAGGTAGTGCAGGGGTCCCCTGAGGTCACCCCCCTGCAAAACAGATACACCGCTTTGGGTACTGTTGGGGGGGAATGACTCACCAGGGGAGGGCAGCAGCAGCCAGGTTCATGGCACCGTGGGTGGCTCTGCTGCACAGGAGGGCAGGAAAAACAGTGGGAGAGCGATAGTGATAGAGGATTCAAGTGTAATGGGAATAGATAGGCGTAGTCGGAGAGGCGGGAGTTCCGGCAGCAGAGCGTCGAGAGGCCCAGCTGGTGCAGCGGCAGCAGGGAGGCAAAGAAGTAGAAAGAAATGGAAAGGTGACGTCACAGCCAAGTGACTGGCTGGTGATTGGTAAGTAGTTTTTCTTTTTCTTTTCTTTATCAGTAAGTAACCTTTAGCATTGTTGTTGCCAAATTAAGTTTATCTAAGGGTTAAGTCAATGGCAGGAGAGCTCGGACACGTGTTATGCTCCTCCTGTACTATGTGGGAACTCAGGGACGCTTCCGGTGTCCCTGACGACTACGTGTGTGAGAAGTGTATCCGCCTGCAGCTCCTAACAGACCGCGTTGCGGCACTGGGGCTGCGGGTGGATTCACTCTGGAGCATCCGCGATGCTGAGAATGACGTGAATAGCACGTTTAGTGAGTTGGTCTTACCGCAGGAAAAGGGTACACAGACAGATAGGGAATGGAAGACCAACAGGAAGAGCAGTGCAAGGAAGGTAATGCAGGGATCCCCTGCGGTCATCCCCTGCAAAACAGATACACTGCTTTGAGTACTGTTGAGGGGGAAAGCAGCAGCAGCCGCCGCCAAGTCCATGGCACCGTGGCTGGCTCTGCTGCACAGGGGGGCAGGAAAAAGAGTGGGTGAGCGATAGTGATAGGGGATTATATTGTAAGGGGAATAGATAGGCGTTTCTGCGGCCGCAACCGAGACTCCAGGATGGTATGTTCCCTCCCTGATGCAAGGGGCAAGGATGTCTCGGAGCGGGTGCAGGACATTCTAAAAAGGGAGGGTGAACAGCCAGTTGTCGTGGTGCATATAGGTACCAACGATATAGGTAAAAAATGGGATGAGATCCTACGAGACAAATTTAGGGAGCTAGGAGTTAAATTAAATTGGCTAGGTTAGACTGGCAAATGATACTTAAAGGGTTGACGGTGGATAGGAAATGGCAAACCTTTAAAGATCATATAGACGAACTTCAACAATTGTACATCCCTGTCTGGAGTAAAAATAAAACGGGGAAGGTGGCTCAACCGTGGCTAACAAGGGAAATTAGGGATAGTGTTAAATCCAAGGAAGAGCCATATAAATTAGCCAGAAAAAGCAGCAAACCTGAGGACTGGGAGAAATTTAGAATTCAGCAGAGGAGGACAAAGGGTTTAATTAAGAAGGGGAAAATAGAGTACGAGAGGAAGCTTGCCGCAAACATAAAAACTGACTGCAAAAGCTTCTATAAAAGAGAAAAAGATTAGTGAAGACAAATGTTGGTCCCTTGCAGTCAGAATCGGGTGAATTTATAATGGGGAACAAAGAAATGGTAGACCAATTGAACAAGTACTTTGGTTCTGTCTTCACAAAGGAAGACACAAATAACCTTCCCGATGTACTAGGGGACCGAGGGACTAGTGAGAAGGAGGAACTGAAGGATATCCTTATTAGGTGGGAAATTGTGTTGGGGAAATTGATGGGATTGAAGGCCGATAAATCCCCAGGGCCTGATAGTATACATCCCAGAGTACTTAAGGAAGTGGCCCTAGAAATAGTGGATGCATTGGTGATAATTTTCCAGCAGTCTATCGACTCTGGATCAGTTCCTATGGACTGGAGGGTGGCTAATGTAACACCACTTTTTAAAAAAGGAGGGAGAAAGAAAATGGGTAATTATAGACCGGTTAGCCTGACATCAGTAGTGAGGAAAATGTTGGAATCAATCATTAAGGATGAAATAGCAGCGCACTTGGAAAGTCGTGACAGGATCGGTCCAAGTCAGCATGGATTGGTCCAAGTCAGCATAGATTTATGAAGGAGAATGCTTGACAAATCTTTTGAAATATTTTGAGGATGTAACTAGCAGAGTAGACAAGGGAGAACCAGTGGATGTGGTGTATTTGGACTTTCAAAAGGCTTCTGACAAGGTCGTACACAAGAGATTGGTGTGCAAAATCAAAGCACATGGTATTGGGCGTAATATACTGACGTGGATAGAGAACTGGTTGGCAGACAGGAAGCAGGGAGTCGGGATAAACAGGTCCTTTTCAGAATGGCAGGCAGTGACTAGTGGAGTGTCGCAGGGCTCAGTGCTGGGACCCCAGCTCTTTACAATATACATCAATGATTTGGATGAAGGAATTGAGTGTAATATCTCCAAGTTTGCAGATGACACTAAACTGGGTGGCGGTGTGAGCTGTGAGGGGGACACTAAGAGGCTGCAGGGTGACTTGGACAGGTTAGGTGAGTGGGCAAATGCATAGCAGATGCAGTATAATGTGGATAAATGTGAGGTTATCCACTTTGGGGGCAAAAACGCAAAGACAGATTATTATCTGAATGGTGGCAGATTAGGAAAAGGGGAGGTGCAATGAGACCTGGGTGTCATGGTTTATCAGTCATTGAAAGTCGGCATACAGGTACAGCAGGCAGTGAAGAAGGCAAATGGTATGTTGGCTTTCATAGCTGGGGGATTTGAGTACAGGAGCAGGGAGGTCTTACTGCAGTTGTACAGGGCCTTGGTGAGGCCTCACCTGGAATATTGTGTTCAGTTTTGGTCTCCTAATCTGAGGAAGGACGTTCTTGCTATTGAGGGAATGCAGTGAAGGTTCACCAGACTGATTCCCGGGATGGCTGGACTGATATATGAGGAGAGACTGGATCTACTGGGCCTTTATACATTGAAGCTTAGAAGGATGAGAGGAGATCTCATAGAAACATACAAGATTCTGACGGGACGGGACAGGTTAGATGCGGGTAAATTGTTCCCGATGTTGGGGAAGTCCAGAACCAGGGGACACAGTCTTAGGATAAGGGGTAGGCCATTTAGGACTGAGATGAGGAGAAACTTCTTCATTCAGAGAGTTGTTAACCTGTGGAATTGCCTGCCGCAGAGAGTTGTTGATGCCAGTTCATTGGATATATTCAAAAGGGAGTTAGATATGGCCCTTATGGCTAAAAGGATCAAAGGGTATGGAGAGAAAGCAGGAAAGGGGTTCTGAGGGAATTATCAGTCAAGATCTTATTGAATGGTGGTACAGGCTCAAAGGGCCGAATGTCCTACTCCTGCACTTATTTTCTATGTTTCTATGAATCAACCTAGCGAACCTTCTCTGAACTGCCTCCAAAGCAAGTATATCCTTTCGTAAATATGGAAACCAAAACTGCACACAGTATTCCAGGGGTGGCCTCACCAATACCCTGTATAACTGTAGCAAGACTTCCCTGCTTTTATACTCCATCCCCTTCGCAATAAAGGCCAAGATACCATTGGCCTTCCTGATCACTTGCTGTACCTGCATACTATCCTTTCGAGTTTCATGCACAAGTACCCCCAGGTCCCGCTGTACTGTGGCACTTTGCAATCTTTCTCCATTTAAAGAATAACTTGCTCTTTAATTTTTTCTGCCAAAGTGCATGACCTCACACTTTCCAACATTATACTCCATCTGCCAAATGACTTAGCCTGTCTATGTCCTTTTGCAGATTTTGTGTGTCCTCCTCACACAGTGCTTTTCCTCCCTTCTTTGTATTGTCAACAAACTTGGCTACGTTACACTCAGTCCCCGACACCTGGGAGTCCCTGGCCAAAGACCGCCCTAAGTGGAGGAAGAGCATCTGGGAGGGCGCTAAGTACCTCGAGTCTCGTCACCGAGAGCATGCAGAAATCAAGCGCAGACAGCGGAAGGAACGTGCGGCAAACCAGGCTCCCTACCCACCCTTTCCTTCAACCACAGTCTGCCCCATCTGTGACAGAGACTATAATTCCCATATTGGACTGTACAGCCACCTGAGAACTCACTTTGAGTGGAAGCAAGTCTTCCCGATTTCAAGGGACTGCCGATGATGATAGACTTTCAAAATGCATTTGATAAAGTACCACATATAAGGCTTGTTAGGAAGCCCATGGGATAAGAAGGGCAGTCGCAGCTTGGATCCAAAATTAGCAAAGGGATAGAAAACAGAATGGTGTGCGATATACGGTGGAGTTCCCCAGGGTTCGTTACTCGGACCACTGCTGTTTTGACTCGGACTTGGGTGAGATAGAGGAGCAACTATGTATACAAATTGCTGTGGTCCAAAAACCATAGGGTAGTAATACTGGGGTTTTTAAACTATCCAAATATTGATTGGGACAAATTTAGTGTGAAGGGTAGAGAGGGTGCGGAATGCTTGAAATGCATTCAAGAGAACTTTTTTAGTCAGTATGTCACAAGCCCAACACGAGAGGGGGCGGTCTTGGATTTAGTTTTGGAGAATGAAGCTGGGCAGGTGGAAGGGGTATTAGTGGGGGAGCACTTGGGTGCCAGTGACCATAATTCAGTCAGATTCAAGTTGGTTATGGATAAGGGCAAGGATAGGCCTGGAATAAAAGTCCCAAATTGAGGAAAAGCTAATTTTGCTAAGTTAAGGAGTGATTTGGCCATGGTGGACTGTAAGCAGCTACTTGTGGGTAAATCGGTGTCGGAACAGTGGGAGGCATTTAAGGAGGAGATCCGGAGGGCTCAGGCCAAACAAGATAAAGGGTGGGAATAATAATTCGAGAGTCCCCTGGATGTCTAGGGACTTACAGGGGAGGATAAAGAAAAAAAGGGAAGCTTATGTCATATACCAACGGCTAGATACTATAGAAACTTTGGAGAAAAATAGAAAGTTAAGAGGCAAAATTATAAAAGGATATTAGGAATGCTAAGAGAGAGCATGAAAAATTCTTGGCTAGTAAAAGTAAAAAAAACCCAAAGAGGTTCTATAAATATGTTAAGTGTAAGAGGGTAACTAAAGAAAGGGTAGGGCCTATTAGAGACCATGAGGGTAATGCGTGTGTGGAGGCGGACGATGTTGGTTTGGTTCTTAATGAATACTTTGCATCTGTTTTCACAAAGGAAAGGGGCAATGCAGATACTGCTATCGAGGAGGAGTGTGATATTCTGGATGAAATAAACATAGAGAGAGAGAGAGGAAGTATTAAGGGGTTTAGCAGCTTTGAAAGTAGATCAGTCCCCAGGCCCAGATGAAATGCATCCCAGGTTTTGAGTGAAGTAAAAGAGGAAATAGCAGAGGCCTTGAGCATCATTTTCCAGTCCGTTTTGGATCTGGGCATGGTGCCGGAGGATTGGAGGACTGCTAATGTAGTACCCTTGTTTAAGAAGGGAGAAAGGGATAGGTCGAGTAATTATAGGCCTGTCAGCCTAACCTCAACGGTGGGAAAATTATTGGGAAAAAATCCTGAAAGACAAGATAAATCTACATTTGGAAAGGCAGGGATTAATTAGGGACAGACAGCACGGATTTGTTCAGGAAGATCGTGTTTGACGAACCTGATTGAATTTTAGAGGAGGTAACCAAGAGGGTCGATGAGGGTAGTGCGTACGATGCAGTATATGGACTTTAGCAAAGCTTTTGATAAGGTCCCACATGGTAGACTGGTCATGAAGGTTAAAGCCCATGGGATCTAGGGCAAAGTGTCAAGTAGGATCCAAAATTGGCTTGGAGGTAGGAAGCAAAGGATAATGGATGTTTTTGTGACTGGAAGGATGTTTCCAGTGGGGTTCCACAGGGCTCAGTACTGGGTCCCTTGCTTTTTGTGGTACATATATATCAACAATTTAGATTTGAAATTAAGCAGTATGATTAAAAGGTTTGCAGACGACACTAAAATTGGCTGTGTGGTGATAATGAAGAGGAAAGTTATGAGCTGCAGGAGGATATCAATCTACTGGTCAGGTGGGCAGAGCAGTGGCCAATGGAATTTAATTCAGAGAAGTGTGAGGTGATGCACTTTGGGAGGGCTAATAAGGAAAGGGTATACACACTAAGCAGTAGGCCACTTAATAGTGTAGATGAACAAAGGGACCTTGGAGTGCTTGTCCACAGATCCCTGAAAGTAGCAGGCCAGGTGGATAAGGTGGTTAAGAAGGCATACGGAATGCTTGCCTTTATTGGCCGAGGCATAGAATATAAGAGCAGGGAGGTTATGCTTAAATTGTATAATACTTTGGTTAGGCCACAGCTGGAGTACTGCGTGCAGTTTTGGTCACCGTATTAGGAAGGACGTGATTGCACTAGAGAGGGCGCAGAGGGGATTTACTAGGATGCTGCCTGGAATGGAGAATCTTAGCTATGAGGACAGATTGGATAGGCTGGGTTTGTTCTCATTGGAACAGAGGAGGATGAGGGGAGACCTCATTGAGGTGTACAAGATATTGAGCGGCCTGGACATAATGGATAGTAAGGGTCTATTTCCATTGGTGGAGGGGGTCTATTACGAGGGGGCATAGTTTTAAGGTGGGTGGTGGAAGGTTTCGAGGGGATTTGAGGGGGGGGCTTCTTTACGCAGAGGGTTATGGGGGTCTGGAACTCGCTGCCTGGAAGAGTGGTGGATGCAGAAACCCTCACCACTTTTAAAGAGATGGTTGGATGGGCACTTAAAGTGCAGTAACCTGCAGGGTTACGGACCTAGAGCTGGTAATTGGGATTAGACTGGATGACCTTTTGTTAGCTGGTGCAGATACGATGGTAAGTACTGCAGGGAATCGAATGTGATCTCCTGGACTAGTTTCGATTGCCTGGATGGGTCGGGGAGGAATTTTCCCAGTTTTTTCGCCCTAAATTGGCCTGGGTTTTTGCCTCTCCCAGGAGATCACATGGCTCTGGTTGGGGTGTAGCGTAGAATGTTTCAGTATAAGGGGTGTTGCAGTTGTGTGAGGCGGACTGGTTGGGCTGGGTGTTCTTTGCCTTTCCGTCATTGTTCATAGGGTTTATATGTAACCTTCAGGGCTGCTGATCGAGGGCCGTGCGGCTCTTTGTCGGCCGGCGCGGACACGATGGGCCGAAATGGCCTCCTTCTGCGCTGTAAATTTCTATGTTTCTATTTAAGCTTTGTAAGCTGGTTTGAGATCCAACTTTCTCACCCTCCATCTGAATTTGAAATTCAACCATGCTAATGATTACTCATTCCAAGGGGATCCTTTACTAGGAGATTGTTTATTAATCCTGAGGCATTGGGACCGCTTCTGCGGGATGTGGGACCTGTACAAGTCGGACGGGTTGCACCTCAACACAGCCGGGACCAATATCCTCGCCGGGGGATGGGGGGATCTAAGATAGCCTGCGGTTGGTTACATTACATACCCTTATGCACTCTATGAATTCTTCCTCAAGGCTACCCTGACCGATTTGATTTGTTCAATCAATATGGAGGTTAAAATCACTCATAATTATCGCTGTTCCCTTTTTACAAGCCCCCACTATTTCCTGGTTTATGCTCCGACCAACAGAGTTGCTACTGTTAGGAGGTCTATAGACGACGCCCACCAGTGACTTTTTCCCCTTATTATTCCTTATCTCCACCCAAACTCTTTCAACATCCTGATCATTTGAGCCAATATCATTCCTCACTATTGCAGTGATTCCATCCTTTATCAGTAGAGCTACCCCACCACGTTTTCCTTTCTGTCTGTCCTTCGGATTGTCAAGCACCCCTGAATATTTAACTCTCAGTCCTGGTCACCTTGCAACCACGTCTCTGCAATGGCCATCAGATCATACCCATTTGTATCTATTTGTGCCGTCAACTCATCTATTTTGTTACAAATGCTACGTGCATTTAGACAAAGTGCCTTTAAATTTGTTTTTTAACCCTTTTTTTCTGCTTGCTTCCTCTCTCCTTCAAACTCACTTTATTTTTGCTTTCTAATTCCAGCTTTACTCCCTTCCCTACTGAATCTATTTTCAGGTTCCCATCCCCCTGCCAAGCTAGTTTAAACCCTCCCCAACAGCACTAGCATACTCCCCGGCGAGGATATTGGTCCCAGCTCTGTTGAGGTACAATCCGTCCGACTTGTACTGGTCCCATCTCCCCCAGAAGCAGTCCCCCAAAAGCGGCCTCAGGAAAATAAAGCCCTCCCTCCGGCACCATCTCTCCAGACACTTATTAATCTGCTCTCTCCTCTGTACATACCCACTGCCCCTGGTACATGTGTCTGTACGTACCCACTGCCCCCGGTACACGTGTTGTGTACATACCCACTGCCCCCGGTACACGTGTTGTGCCCATACCCACTGCCCCCGGTACACGTGTTGTGTACATACCCACTGCCCCTGGTACACGTGTTGTGTACATACCCACTGCCCCCGGTACACGTGTTGTGTACATACCCACTGCCCCTGGTACACGTGTTGTGTACATACCCACTGCCCCTGGTACACATGTCTGTACATACCCACTGCCCCCAGTACACGTGTTGTGTACATACCCTGGTACCAGTACAAGAATCAGCAGATATTGGACTGAGGTAATTTCACGGTGGGATCAGCACTGGAATCAGCGGCAGCACGTGTACCACCTCGCGAGCACAACATTGGCGTCACAAGTACTGTACATTTTTGGGCTGCCATAGGCAACGCGGGTGGAAATCGACGATGTCGCTATATCTGAATAAAAATATTACATCTGCACAAGTCACCATGTGGGTGTCACATTTTGCTGTCAATTTTTTCCAATTATACATTCCAATGTCCACTTTTATAATGGGATTTGCCATGTAAACTGGACACAATCATTGGACAATTGCTGTTGAGCCACGCTCTTATGAATCCAGGAGTTTTGCTGCCACCCTGTTTCCCTCCCCACTCTGCCCCTCTGTGGGATGCTGCCTTTAACCCTTGAACCCTGCTCAGGTCCGGGAGGTGAAAGTTCCTACCTGTAGGTCCCGGCCCACAGGGTCATCCTCCCTTCATTCTTCTCCGATGACAGCTCGTCCGATTCGGCGAGGTTGGTGCTGGAAGACGACGACTCGCCAGCGCTGGAAGAGTCATCGCTCGTGTAAGTGTAGCTCCGCACGAGGTGCCGATCACTTTGCAAAGCCAGCTTGAGTTCCTCGGAAAAGCAGGAATGTTGGGGGTTCAGACACTCCGGCCACTGGGCAGCCTCCTGCCCTTTCACCTCTGGACTCGACGGCACCCGCTTGTTTTCTTGGATAATGCCATTGAAGGTTGATGCGCAAGAATTGTCCAAGCCAGCAGCTCGTGCCTTCCCAGTGGGCTCTTGCTCTGTGCTGGAAGCGAGTGGGATTGCCGGTACTTCTGCTGCTGCTTCCATTGTCAACAAAGAATGTTAATGGGACCTGCAGTGAAAAATATATAAAAACCTCAAAAAAAATACTGACAGCAAATGGTAACGGTGTGTGTGTGATTCAGACTCGTTTCTTCAGCACACCCTGCTCCACACTCTTTGCCTGGGAGTTTTGCGTTGTCAGTTTTGCAAGGATGAAGAGGTTAAGAGTGCTGGCACCTTATTTACCACATTTGTATTAATATGTTTCAGAAAAATAAACTCTTACTCTTTGCCGCACAGAACAACTTGTAGTTACATATCGCCTTTAATGTACACAAAAAGTTCCACAGCCCTTCAAAGGCGTAATTAAAAAACTGGGCATTGAGCAAAAGAAAGAAATATTTGGAGGGGCAACGAAAGGCCTGGTCCAAGAAGTGGGTTTACAGAGGGTCTTAGAGGAGGAGAGGGAAGAATGTGGGGCCTAGATGGCTAAAGGCACAGTCGCCAATGGATCATCTCATCACTGGTGGTTATACTCTCGAACTATATGATAGTGCAGGCAAATGGAGTTGAGGTAGAAGATCAGCCACGATCTCATTGAATGGCAGAGCAGGCTCGATCGGCCGAATGGCAGACTCCTGCTCCTATTTCTTATGTAGATTGCTCAAAGTTCTGAGACATAACGTAAGTCTGGGACAACATGATCCAAACAGAATTGCACTGATGGGTGCTTTAAATAGTTCAAATGTAGATGGTGAGAATAGTTGACATACCCGCTGTTGAAATCTCAGTGACACTAGACTACAGTTACCGGTTGTAATTCAGGGCGATACAATTCAAGCTCACTGATTGGGGGGGGGGGGGGGAGGGGAATCCTCACTCCTGGGGGGGGGGGGGGAAGGGGGGAATCCTCACTCCTGGGGGGGGGGGGGGAGGGGGGAATCCTCACTCCTGGGGGGGGGGGGGAATCCTCACTCCTGGGGGGGGGGGAGGGGGGAATCCTCACTCCTGGGGGGGAATCCTCACTCCTGGGGGGGGGGGGGGAGGGGGAATCCTCACTCCTGGGGGGGGGGGAGGGGGAATCCTCACTCCTGCGGGGGGGGGGGGAGGGGGGAATCCTCACTCGGGGGGGGGGGGAGGGGGGAATCCTCACTCCTGGGGGGGGAGGGGGGAATCCTCACTCCTGGGGGGGGGAGGGGGGAATCCTCACTCCTGGGGGGGGAGGGGGGAATCCTCACTCCTGGGGGGGGGGGGGGCGGGGGGATCCTCACTCCTGGGGGGGGGAGGGGGGATTCCTCACTCCTGGGGGGGGGGGGGGGGGAGGGCGGGACCCTCACTCCTGGGGGGGATCCTCACTCCTGGGGGGGATCCTCACTCCTGGGGGGGGGGGGGGAGGGGGGATCCTCACTCCTGGGGGGGGGGGGAGGGGGGATCCTCACTCCTGGGGGGGGGGGGGGGGAGGGGGATCCTCACTCCTGGGGGGGGGGGGGGGGGGAGGGGGGATCCTCACTCCTGGGGGGGGAAATCCTCACTCCTGGGGGGGGGGGACGGGAGAATCCTCACTCCTGGGGGGGGGGAGGGGGGAATCCTCACTCCTGGGGGGGGGAGGGGGGGAATCCTCACTCCTGGGGGGGGGGAATCCTCACTCCTGGGGGGGGGAGGGGGAATCCTCCACTCCTGGGGGGGGGGAGGGGGGAATCCTCACTCCTGGGGGGGGAGGGGGGATCCTCACTCCTGGGGGGGGGATCCTCACTCCTGGGGGGGGGGGAGGGGGGATCCTCACTCCTGGGGGGGGGGGGGGAGGGGGGATCCTCACTCCTGGGGGGGGGGGGGGAGGGGGGATCCTCACTCCTGGGGGGGGGGGGGGGGGGATCCTCACTCCTGGGGGGGGGGAAATCCTCACTCCTGGGGGGGGGACGGGAGAATCCTCACTCCTGGGGGGGGGGAGGGGGGGAATCCTCACTCCTGGGGGGGGGAGGGGGGATCCTCACTCCTGGGTGGGGGGAATCCTCACTCCTGGGGGGGAGGGGGGAATCCTCACTCCTGGGGGGGGGAGGGGGGAATCCTCACTCCTGGGGGGGGGGGGGGGGGGGGGGGGGGATCCTCACTCCGGGGGGGGGGAGGGGGAATCCTCACTCCTGGGGGGGGGGGGGGGAGGGGGATCCTCACTCCTGGGGGGGGGAGGGGGGAATCCTCACTCCTGGGGGGGGGGGAGGGGGGAATCCTCACTCCTGGGGGGGGGGAGGGGATCCTCACTCCTGGGGGGGGGGGAGGGGGGATCCTCACTCCTGGGGGGGGGGGGGGGGATCCTCACTCCTGGGGGGGGGGGAGGGGGGATCATCACTCCGGGGGGGGGGGGATCCCTCACTCCTGGGGGGGGGGGGGAGGGGGGATCCTTCACTCCTGGGGGT